>NW_020715372.1:0-1121 GCF_002925995.2 Terrapene triunguis | reverse complement strand
CGACCCCTGCCCATTGTGCTTCAGCCAACTCATCTGGTGGGTTTAATGAGCAGCTGTGAGTTAGCGGGAGGTGCCCGAGCTGCCGCCCCAAGACCCAGCTGCACACCTCGTGATGGAGTGCCACGCTGCCCTGGGCCCCCCCCGTGGCCTCTGCCCCCCAGCCTGTCGGGCCTGCCCCCGAGCTTGCCCAGCCTTGCGAGCCAGCCGGTGGGATCAGGGAGGCAAAGGCTGATCCCGTGTGTGGCCCATAGGGCGCATGTGACCACGCGTGGGCTCGGCCGTGTGTGCAATTCCAGTGGCTGATGCCGCCAAGGGTGGTTTTACCCCTCCTGTGGGAGCTGGGAAGCTTGAACCCACCCACGATCACCTCACCCAGGGGGCACAGGGGGTGGAAAGCAGAGCCCCACCCCGTGCAAAGTTGCCCACTTGGCCAGCACCCTGTGAAGTTGGAGGTGCCCACAGTGGTGTGAGGAGTCTGTGTCGGGGGGCGCCCCACGGGCAGCCCCTTACCCTGAAGTTTGCCGGGCTGGAGGGGCTGCGGAGAGCGGAGCTGCTTGGGACCGTGGGCTGGGACAGCGGTGCTATTTCCCCAGCCCTGCACAGAGAGGCACCCCAGCCCAGCCCTACCGGAGCTGCCGTGGCCAGGGAGAAGTCCCTCCCCCAGCCCAAGCTGCTGCAGTGAGAAAGAGCTAAGGGGTCCTTTCTCCCCACCGCAGCCCTGGGGCAGCTTGCATCCCAAACCCCTCATCCTCGGCCCCACCCCAGAGCCTTCATCCCTAGCTGTAGCCCTCACCCCCATTAGGGGTATGGAATGGCTTCCGTATGAGAAGAGATTAAAAAGACTGGGACTTCTTAGCATGGAAAAGAGACAACTAAGGAGGGATATGATGGAGGTCTATAAAATCATGACTGGTGTGGAGAAAGTAAATAAGGAGTGTTATTTACTCCTTCTCATAATACAAGAATTAGGGGTCACCAAATGAAATTAATAGGCAGCAGGTTTAAAACAAACAAAAGGAAGTATTTTTTCACACAATGCACAGTCAACCTGTGGAACTCCTTGCCAGAGGATGTTGTGAAGGCCAAGGGTTCAAAAAAGAACTAGGTAAGTTCGTGGAGGA
>NW_020715371.1:0-1121 GCF_002925995.2 Terrapene triunguis | reverse complement strand
CGACCCCTGCCCATTGTGCTTCAGCCAACTCATCTGGTGGGTTTAATGAGCAGCTGTGAGTTAGCGGGAGGTGCCCGAGCTGCCGCCCCAAGACCCAGCTGCACACCTCGTGATGGAGTGCCACGCTGCCCTGGGCCCCCCCCGTGGCCTCTGCCCCCCAGCCTGTCGGGCCTGCCCCCGAGCTTGCCCAGCCTTGCGAGCCAGCCGGTGGGATCAGGGAGGCAAAGGCTGATCCCGTGTGTGGCCCATAGGGCGCATGTGACCACGCGTGGGCTCGGCCGTGTGTGCAATTCCAGTGGCTGATGCCGCCAAGGGTGGTTTTACCCCTCCTGTGGGAGCTGGGAAGCTTGAACCCACCCACGATCACCTCACCCAGGGGGCACAGGGGGTGGAAAGCAGAGCCCCACCCCGTGCAAAGTTGCCCACTTGGCCAGCACCCTGTGAAGTTGGAGGTGCCCACAGTGGTGTGAGGAGTCTGTGTCGGGGGGCGCCCCACGGGCAGCCCCTTACCCTGAAGTTTGCCGGGCTGGAGGGGCTGCGGAGAGCGGAGCTGCTTGGGACCGTGGGCTGGGACAGCGGTGCTATTTCCCCAGCCCTGCACAGAGAGGCACCCCAGCCCAGCCCTACCGGAGCTGCCGTGGCCAGGGAGAAGTCCCTCCCCCAGCCCAAGCTGCTGCAGTGAGAAAGAGCTAAGGGGTCCTTTCTCCCCACCGCAGCCCTGGGGCAGCTTGCATCCCAAACCCCTCATCCTCGGCCCCACCCCAGAGCCTTCATCCCTAGCTGTAGCCCTCACCCCCATTAGGGGTATGGAATGGCTTCCGTATGAGAAGAGATTAAAAAGACTGGGACTTCTTAGCATGGAAAAGAGACAACTAAGGAGGGATATGATGGAGGTCTATAAAATCATGACTGGTGTGGAGAAAGTAAATAAGGAGTGTTATTTACTCCTTCTCATAATACAAGAATTAGGGGTCACCAAATGAAATTAATAGGCAGCAGGTTTAAAACAAACAAAAGGAAGTATTTTTTCACACAATGCACAGTCAACCTGTGGAACTCCTTGCCAGAGGATGTTGTGAAGGCCAAGGGTTCAAAAAAGAACTAGGTAAGTTCGTGGAGGA
>NW_020715370.1:0-1695 GCF_002925995.2 Terrapene triunguis | reverse complement strand
CGAATATGAGGGCTTATCTATATTAGCAAACATCACCAGTATATGGGAATCAATTTTAAATTGTTTTATTACATCAGTGCAAACTCCTAGTGCAAACACATTTAAACTACTTTAAACCATGTTTATACTGGTTCTCTGAATTCAGTAAAATAATCAGATCAAGCTAAACTGCTTTAAAGATGATTTAAACCAGTTTAACTGCATGTACATTAAAAGTTTGCATTGGTGTAAATTGATTAGGTTACATAAGAGCAAAATACCATGTGGAGATGTGCCCTCTAGGTACCTGTATTTTATCCCTTTCACTCTAGCTAACTGATTAACCACCCAAAACAAAGTACAAATTGAGGGGATAGGTGGTTCTGTTATGCCCACACGTCTCAGTGATGCCAATAAGAAAAGACATTTTAAAAGGGGTGGGAGAAGTTGGCACATATCAACATTTATTCTTCCATTTAGAGCAGCACTCTGCAGCCAATACTGGGAATAAGCAACTATAGATTTTATACAAATTTTATCTGCCTGGCTTTTGAAAATAAAAAGTTACTTGCTGCGTCGGAGGTTTTAAAGCCAGCAGGGATCACTATGATCATCTAATCTGACTAGCTGCATTACACAGGCCTGAGAATTTCGCCCAGCAATTCCTACATCCATCCCAATAACTGATTTTGGAAGCCTCTCTCAGCACTATACAAAAGACCTAGAGAGCCATTGTGGCAGCGCCCTGCATAGAGAAAATCATAACACATAATACAAAGAGCATTGAAAAAGTACTGCACCTGTGTTTATTGACGGTCTATTCAGCCCAGTAATACTCAGCAGTGGCTTAAGATGTTTCAGTAATTCGAAGAATTTCTAGTTTCCTTGATAACACTGTTGTTTACTTTGTGGTGCAGGTAGGGTGACCAGACAGCAAGTGTGAAAAATCAGGACAGGGGGTGGGGGGGTAATAGGAGCCTATATAAGAAAAAGACCCAAAAATCGGGACTGTCCCTTTAAAATCGGGACATCTGGTCACCCTAGGTGCAGGAGGTCATGCGAGACTAGCAAACTCCAGACACTGACGTTAATAGCTCTGAAAAGATTGTTGCTGCTGCAAGTTTTCATTAACCCATTATTTGTGCTGTATTTGCCCAATAACCTATCACATCACCCACTGTTATGCGGTCATCCTATACTGATGAGTATGCCTGTAAATAAACCATGTAAGGAAAGGCCCTGCCATCATTCACTTGCACATGAGCTTACGCTGCCATGAGAATTGAATAGTTTTCTCTCTGTTTTTGCTTTAAAATCTCAGACTTAACATTGCACTGACATAGATTGTCCCCTCTGGCATTAATAGCCATGACAGGGGAATGTTTACTGAAAATCCTCATGAAGATGAACCCAAATTGCCCCATTGAGGGAGCAGGGTTGCCACCTCCCAGACCTTTGGATTCCACAAGATTCACCTTGATCCTGGGGGGATCTGCAAGAGGCCACGGCCATCTGTACAAAGGCCCCACATTCCTTCTCTTGTTTGTTGGACACCCGAACCCCCTGCCAGTGCCGTTGGATTCCCCCTGTGGCTGTGGAAGTTCCCAGGTTCCTGGGACAAGGGCAGCCAACATAAGTCAAAATGGCCTGGAACTGTATTAATTTTTTCAGGCATCTTCTGTGGGGTTGGAGGGTGGACGATATGCATCTCCCTGA
>NW_020715369.1:0-7695 GCF_002925995.2 Terrapene triunguis | reverse complement strand
CACATCTGGAAACTACTAAAAGGTGCTGGTACAACGTCACTTTTTCAGCCCGGGTGGTGGGGATTGGGGACAGTGAGAATGGAGGGGTTTGGCATTTCCTTTTAAAGGGAGATCCCTAATCTTCCAAATCTGTGTGTGTGTAATATTATTGGGAATCACCAGATAGCACTATTGCAAATTATATTGGCTAGTTCTGTTTATTTGAATGTATAGGAGTTGGATCTTGGAGACATGCCTATTGTCAGCTGTGATGTAGTTCTTTTCAGAAGTTGAGCATATTACCTGTGAAGCCTGATCCCTCTGCCTGATTCTTTTGCTCTCTGAATAAGTATTGTTGATAGGCATAGCTGCTTCCTACTTGTTATACTCATGCAAACAAACAACGCATGTGGGGCCAAAACATTACATGAGTTTATATTCTTTCCCTCCCTCACCTCTTTCATGTCCTCATAGAACAGGTACAGAATCGGCTTGTCCTTTCTCTTCTCCCACCAGCCTTTCACATGATCATACCAAGGTCCAAACACAACTAAATCAAAGAGAGAGGAGTATAAGAGAAGGGAAACATTCACATTTAATACGGATTCACTGTGATATCAGCAAAGAAGTCAGATTAAATAGTGAATATTTTGGGTGACTCAAAAAAACCCCATAATGGCACAATCATACCAGGATAATGGGTTGATAGGGAAATAAGGGGGTGCTGGATGTCTTGAGACACCCCTTTTAACACAACTAATTCCCATCCCCCCTCCAGGAACGGATAACTTGAGACTTTAGCTAGGCAAGCAGACTGCCTGAGCATCTAAGGCCTGGTCTACACTATGGGGTTAGGTCGAATTTAGTCGCATTAGGTCGATTTAAAAATGAATGCGTCCACACAATCAACTCCGTTTTGTTGACCTAAAGGGCTCTTAAAATCGACTTCTGTACTCCTCCCCGGCAAGGGGAATAGCACTAAAATCGACTTTGCTGGGTTAAATTTGGGGTAGTGCAGACGCAAATCGATGGTATTGGCCTCCGGGAGCTATCCCAGAGTGCTCCATTGTGACCGCTCTGGACAGCATTTTGAACTCCAATGCACTAGCCAGGTACACAGGAAAAGCCCTGGGAACTTTTGAATTTCATTTCCTGTTTGGTCAGCATGGCGAGCTCAGCAGCACAGATGACGATGCAGTCCCCCCAGAAACATTGAGCGTAGAATATTTCTACGCTCCCCCTATCATCTCCGTCCCTGAGGTTATTGCAGGTTAGAAGGTGAATAAAACGCACTCGCGATGACATGTTTTCCGAGCTCATGCAGTCCTCCTGCACTGATAGGGCACAGCTTAATGCATGGAGGCATTCAGTGGCAGAGGCCAGGAAAGAATTAAGTGAGCACGAAGAGCGGAGGCAGGACGTGATGCTCAGGCTAATGGGGGAGCAAATGGACATGATGAAGCGTCTGTGGGGGGAGCAAACGGACATGATGAAGCGTCTGTTGAAGCTGCAGGAAAGCCAACAAGAGCACAGACCCCCGCTGCATCCACTCTATAACCGCCTACCCTCCTCCCCATGTTCCACAGCCTCTTCACCCAGACACCCAAGAACGCAGGGGGGGAAGGCTCTGGGCACCCAGCTACTCCACTGCAGAGGATGGCCCAAGCAACAGAAGGCTGTCATTCAAACAGTTTGTTTTTTAGTGTGGCTACAATAAGCAATATGACCTTGGACTTTCCTCCTCCCCCACCCAACCCAGGCTACCTTGTCCATTATCTCATTTTTTTTTTAATTAATAAAGAAAGAACGCATGGCTTCAAAACAATAGTTACTTTATTTCGAAGTGGGGAGGGTGGTTGGCTTACAGGGAATTAAAATCAACAAAGGGGATGGGTTTGCATCAAGGAGAAACACACACAACTGTCACACTGAAGCCTGGCCAGTCATGAAACTGGTTTTCAAAGCCTCTCTGATGCGCAGCACGCCTATCTGTGCTCTTCTAATCACCCTGGTGTCTGGCGCGAAACGATTGTCTGTCGTTGCTTTTACGGAGGGAGGGGCGACTGACGACATGTACCCAAAACCACCCGCGACAATCTTTTTGCCCCATCAGGCATTGGGAACTTAACCCAGAATTCCAATGGGTGGCGGAGACTGCGGGAACTGTGGGATAGGTACCCACAGTGCACCGCTCCATACGTCAATGCAAGCCCCGGTAATGAGGACGCACTCCGCCGAATTAATGCGCTTAGTGTGGACATACGCAATCGACTGTATAAAATGGATTTCTAAAAATCGACCTAATTTCGTAGTGTAGACATACCCTTAGGGATGTTCTAGGTGGATCCGGTTCTTGTTTCTGGACCAGAAACCAAGAAGTGGAGGTTGATGGGAGATGTGTTCATGTTCTTTTATCTTGCCCTGTAGGGGCTTCTGTCTAACTGAAATTTGGATACACTCATGGGAAGAGATTCTCATGTGGTATAATAAAGTATCTTTAGAGCAGCTGATAATCTGCTCCATAGTTCTTGGTTTAGCACTGTCACAGCCTGTGAGCTCAGTGTCGTAGGGAGAATCTAGCTTCAGGTTTTACCTTCCCCAGTTACAAACTTCTCCAGGAATTCATCCCAGGTGCCAGACTCTGGATGCATCTTTGCCATTTGGTAGAAATGGTAATAAGAGACTGCCACATCCTTGGCATTTCGGGCAAGGTAGATGATCTGTGGAGAAGAGAAGGATGTTTACCATGATCAATCGAGTCTATGTTAGAGTAGCAAAGCTGATTGAAAAACAAGAAAATAAATTTGCAAAAATATTTTCAGATTTCCCCCCACCCATATTTTAATTGAAATCTGACATATTTTCAATTCTAAACATTACAGTTAGCTCTAACTCTGCGGGGCAGGAATTTTCTCTTGCTATGTGTATTCACAGAGTGTAGCGCAATGGGATGTCCATCTTGGTTGGAGCCTGTGCTACTGCAATGCAAAGAAATAATAATAACCTTGCAGTTGTTTTCCCAGAAGGAGTCAGGAAGGAGTTGAACAGGAAGATGGGTCTTTACTAACCGGGGAGAGGGCATTTTAGCCAGCTGTGCAACACCTAAAAAATACAAAAGGGATTAAAGGAAAAAACAGGATTATTACAGCTTTGATCGTAAACTATTTATACTTAGAGGGCCACTGTTACGAAGAGAGGAATTGGGCCCGCAGCCTTTAATAATCCTGAGCTGCCATTCTGTCTCTCTCTACTGGATGAAGTCCAGATAGATGTGGATAAGGATAGAAGTAGATTTAAGCAACTAAAGAACCATATATTGGTTCTGAAAGTGGAGTTGGTGAAATCTCCCTCACTGCTGGGTAGGCATGTTGTGTGCACATCTGGCAGAGTTTCCACAGGGGGTAGTTTTCAGGAAGTCAGACTAGATCATCTAATCAGCCTTGTCCATCTCTAACTTTTCTAATTCTAGTGAAATGTACTTATGTGAAGCTGTATGAGAAATCTTCTCTCCCCTACCCCCGTCTTTTAATGAGGTGTGAATATAGCTCTGTAAAAACATAGTAGCACATATTAAAAATGTCAGGATGTGAACATATAATATTCGATACCCCTTTTAGGGCCAGATTTCAAAAGAGCTCAGCATCTAACAACTCCCCTTGCGAACAGTGAAAATCTCACCTTTAGGGTGGGATTTTCAAAAGAAAATATGCGAGTTAGGTGCTCAACCTCTGTTGACCATTACTGGGAATTCGGCACCTAATTCCTATAAACTCTTTTTAAATCCCACTTTAATCCATTTTTGTATTAAGTTATTTTTAAAACATTTCAGTTCATATTTAAGTTCCTTGTGCACAGGATCCTAATACCATTGACAGTTTGCACTTATATATGGCCAGATCCAGTGGGAATCTTTCCATTGACTTCAGAGCACTACGATCAGACTCAGAGTGCCTTTTATTCCAAAGAACTCAGAGTGCTTTAGAAACAGTAGAGGCTAAATTCTATCCTCAGATCTATACATGCATCTCCCAACACAGTCAGGGAGATTTGCTTGTATATATCTGAGGACAGAATTTGGCACCAGTTAACCAACCCTCCCAACAGCCCAGGGAGGTAAGTATATATCCTCAAATTCAGTTTTGGGCAACACAATTCCTAAAGGGAGGGTTGTCAAAGCCACATCTCCAATCTCTCCGGGAGCCTGCCTGCAGTGTGTGAAGCTTTACCATTTGAAATTCCAGGGATGATCAGCTTCATGAAAGGGACCCGAACGTAAATCACATCCCGTTTAGAACTTCTCTGCATCATCGTTGTTATAGATCATGTCCACAATTTCACTGATCCAGGTTGTGCCTGGAAATATAAAGCAAACTCGCTAAATACTCTTCTAGCACGCAGTAGGCAGGTCATAAGCATGGAGTCAGATCCTCACCTGGTGTAAATTGAAGACAATGGAGTTATGCCAATTTACACCAGATGACGATCCCTTCTAGCCTATGGCCTTTAGCAATAGACTTTGGGGGTGGTGAAATCAGTGCTCCTGGGCTTTCTTGGCCTGTGCTTGAATATGTGATGTCAGTAACAAAGTGACTCAAAGGGCCTATCATCATGGAAGTCCAATATCACCAAACTTGATATAACATCACAATGTTTCTGCTACTGCCTGAAGACCCAATGCAAATTTCCCACTAGGCTTGTGGGAAATAAACTACTCACAAATGGAGGTGTGAATTGATAGAATCCTGCCACCCTTCAGCGCTGAGCCTATGTTGAGGGCAAAAAGCCACTTCATCCATCCTGTGAAAGAAGAACTCACCTCCGGCTCATGTTGGTCAGTATCAAGTTGACAATTTCCCTTCCTGAACACTGAGTGAGGGCACTCCAGTGTCAGTCCGCAAAGTCTATAGCATTCAGCAACAGGACAGTCTATGGCTAAATGATGGTAAGAGAGCAACACGGAAGGAATATTTTGCCACTTTTTGAACACATCCCGGTTAGGACAAAGGGGTTTGTGGTCTTATTCTCTTTCTATGCACAGCATTGTCACAGGGCATGGCTTCTCCCCAGCTTCCAAACACTCCCTGCCCTGCCCAGTCACCTTTGAGAAGGTTTATTTGCATAACACAGGCAAGAAGAGCAACAGAAAACAGTCTGGCACTCCTCCTCCTGGTAGTTCCCCACTGAGGTCTAATCAGCTCTGTTCCCTTCCTGGAGCAGTAGGCTCAGTGCTGCTTTCCTCAGCACCTTGCTCCAGGGACCCACTGCAGGAGTTAGCTCTACTCCACCATGGCTTCCCTTCCCCAGGCACAACCTATCCCACCCACTTCTTTCACCTCTTATTTCCTGCTCTCTGGCAGCCCTTTATAGGCCCAGGTGTAGCCCAGCCCCCTTTAATTGGCTGGATTGGGCTCACGTGCTCTGATGCAGGAGAGCTAGGCCCAGTTCTACTCACAGGGACCCAGAGCATGGGGTTGCATCCCTGACCATCTTGGCTAATAACCATTGATGGACCCATCCTCCATGAACTTATCTCGTTCTTTTTTGAATCCCATTATAGTTTTGGCCTGGAAGGCTTCTTAGCTTCTTCCCTACGTGACAAGGTCAAGTAAAACCCATGTAGACTACAGTGTTTTGAATAGGGTTCTTCAATAAAAAGGGATCACGAAGGCACAGATGGAGGAGGCTTTGAGTAAAAGATTTCTATACCTAATGGAGGAATTGATAAAGGGGTTATGGTCTGAATGTGGCATACATGTGGCATAAGAGTTGGGCAATAGCCTCCATTTCTGCCCTGGGTTTGTGCCTTTTAGCTGCATAAGACGAATCTCCTAATAGATCAGTGGCACTCACCTGATTTCGGGTAGGTGGAAATGAGAAGGTCATCTGGCCTCGCCTGGAATGATTCCACCTGGGCCCATTCTTCAACAATACTCCAAAATAGGGGAACAGCACAGACCATTTCTAATTTCCTCCTTAAGACACGTTCATTATTTTCCATTCTGGAAATGCTGGGCTAAAGGAAGAGAAAAGAAGGTAAATGGAAGTGATTTGCTTCCATTAAAAAGTGCTGGGAGACCCTCTCTTCCACTTAGCATTTATTTTGCACAGTGGAGTTTGGGAGACTTGTCAATATTAAATTGCTAGTGATAACCAGAGCAACATTCATGCTTGTGTAATAGTTTTAGGGCTTGTGTGCAATGTTGAATGTAGCCACTAGAGGGTGACATGGCAAAATAGACTTGAACCTATCCGCTGGAAGAGGGCAGCACTATTTACATATTCATTGGGCCAGATCCCCAGCTGGTTTAATTTGGCATAAAGTCAATGGGGCTCTACTGTACGCTACTGAAGAGCTGGTCCATAAAATCCTGAATGTTAAAAGAGTTCCATCCTAATTCTCAGCAGCAGAAATAGCCATGCTCTCAGTTGAAGGAAGAAACAAAATGAGAGTAGTGGGGACAGGAGGAAAAAATGAAGCAAGCCGTAGAATTTTGAACCGATGGCAGCCATTATTGAGAAGGCAGGAAGACCAGCATTCAGAGCACTACAGCGAATGACTATAACGGGAACCAACATTTTGATTCTAGCCAGAACATTCATGGGAATTTATGCATGCTCCGAGAAGAAAAACAACAATAACAATACCTAACATTTTCATTTATAAAAGGCCAGATTCTGCCACCTACTCAACATGAGTTAGAGGGTCAGACTGTGATCCCTTATCCTTAGCAATGTATGCCTAAATCTTTATTTGAATGAATTGTCTCTGTTTAGATCCTATAAAATAGCCCAAGTTACTACATATAGCCCAGACTTGTATATTTGCACTTTTTTAAAACACAGCTTGATTGTATCTAATTTTCAGAACAAATTTTGTATTATGAGAGCTATGATACTGGCCAATTATTCCCACATACAATACAAATACATTAAAGACTTTCAGGCATTCGGATCCTATGGAAATGTTGTGGGGCATATAAGTCTGATTGACAGATAAATAGACAGGTAGATTGGAGATTTGAAATCGTCACAAAACTTCATGAGCCGTGATAGAAATGCTTATTTTTAAGATTAGATCTTCCGCTGGTGTTAGTTAGTGAAAGTGCTGATTTAAACCTGCTGAGGATGTGGGCCTTGTACTCTTTTTCCTAGATAAAAAATAATGCAAAAATCAAACCCCTGCCTCAGAGATGAACAGCTGGGTGTGTGCCATTAAGCCAGCTGCAGGTCATGCTGCACTCTATGACAATGGTTTTACTTAAGGTGTATTGGAAGAGGCATCCATTACATAAATAGAAAGATTATCACCGCAGAAATATATAGTAAAGAACAAAATTGTCAGACACATAGATGAACATAACTTGTTGGGGGAAGAGTCAACGTGGTTTTTGTAAAGGGAAATCATGCCTCACCAATCTATTTGAATTCTTTGAGGGGATCAACAAGCATGTGGACAAGGGGGATCCAGTGGATATAGTGTATTTAGATTTTCAGAAAGCCTTTGACAAGGTCCCTCACCAAAGGCTCTTAAGCAAAGTAAGCTGTCATGAGATAAAAGGGAAGGTCCTTTCCTAAGTTCTGTCTAAGCTGCGTGGCCACACAGCAGGCTACCAAGGGCCACACAGGTGGGAAAAGGTGCCCCTCCCCTGGCCCAGCCCAGCCCTGCCCTGCCCAGCCCCGCTCAGCCGGAGCTGCCACAGCTGGGGAGAAGCGTCC
>NW_020715368.1:0-7699 GCF_002925995.2 Terrapene triunguis | reverse complement strand
CACATCTGGAAACTACTAAAAGGTGCTGGTACAACGTCACTTTTTCAACCCGGGTGGTGGGGATTGGGGACAGTGAGAATGGAGGGGTTTGGCATTTCCTTTTAAAGGGAGATTCCTAATCTTCCAAATCTGTGTGTGTGTAATATTATTGGGAATCACCAGATAGCAGTATTGCAAATTATATTGGCTAGTTCTGTTTATTTGAATGTATAGGAGTTGGATCTTGGAGACATGCCTATTGTCAGCTGTGATGTAGTTCTTTTCAGAAGTTGAGCATATTACCTGTGAAGCCTGATCCCTCTGCCTGATTCTTTTGCTCTCTGAATAAGTATTGTTGATAGGCATAGCTGCTTCCTACTTGTTATACTCATGCAAACAAACAACGCATGTGGGGCCAAAACATTACATGAGTTTATATTCTTTCCCTCCCGCACCTCTTTCATGTCCTCATAGAACAGGTACAGAATCGGCTTGTCCTTTCTCTTCTCCCACCAGCCTTTCACATGATCATACCAAGGTCCAAACACAACTAAATCAAAGAGAGAGGAGTATAAGAGAAGGGAAACATTCACATTTAATATGGATTCACTGTGATATCAGCAAAGAAGTCAGATTAAATAGTGAATATTTTGGGTGACTCCCAAAAACCCCATAATGGCACAATCATACCAGGATAATGGGTTGATAGGGAAATAAGGGGGTGCTGGATGTCTTGAGACACCCCTTTTAACACAACTAATTCCCATCCCCCCTCCAGGAACGGATAACTTGAGACTTTAGCTAGGCAAGCAGACTGCCTGAGCATCTAAGGCCTGGTCTACACTATGGGGTTAGGTCGAATTTAGTCGCATTAGGTCGATTTAAAAATGAATGCGTCCACACAATCAACTCCGTTTTGTTGACCTAAAGGGCTCTTAAAATCGACTTCTGTACTCCTCCCCGGCAAGGGGAATAGCACTAAAATCGACTTTGCTGGGTCAAATTTGGGGTAGTGCAGACGCAAATCGATGGTATTGGCCTCCGGGAGCTATCGCAGAGTGCTCCATTGTGACCGCTCTGGACAGCATTTTGAACTCCAATGCACTAGCCAGGTACACAGGAAAAGCCCTGGGAACTTTTGAATTTCATTTCCTGTTTGGTCAGCATGGCGAGCTCAGCAGCACAGATGACGATGCAGTCCCCCCAGAAACATTGAGCGTAGAATATTTCTACGCTCCCCCTATCATCTCCGTCCCTGAGGTTATTGCAGATTAGAAGGTGAATAAAACGCACTCGTGATGACATGTTTTCCGAGCTCATGCAGTCCTCCTGCACTGATAGGGCACAGCTTAATGCATGGAGGCATTCAGTGGCAGAGGCCAGGAAAGAATTAAGTGAGCACGAAGAGCGGAGGCAGGACGTGATGCTCAGGCTAATGGGGGAGCAAATGGACATGATGAAGCGTCTGTGGGGGGAGCAAACGGACATGATGAAGCGTCTGTTGAAGCTGCAGGAAAGCCAACAAGAGCACAGACCCCCGCTGCATCCACTCTATAACCGCCTACCCTCCTCCCCATGTTCCACAGCTTCTTCACCCAGACACCCAAGAACGCAGGGGGGGAAGGCTCTGGGCACCCAGCTACTCCACTGCAGAGGATGGCCCAAGCAATAGAAGGCTGTCATTCAAACAGTTTGTTTTTTAGTGTGGCTACAATAAGCAATATGACCTTGGACTTTCCTCCTCCCCCACCCAACCCAGGCTACCTTGTCCATTATCTCATTTTTTTTTTAATTAATAAAGAAAGAACGCATGGCTTCAAAACAATAGTTACTTTATTTCGAAGTGGGGAGGGTGGTTGGCTTACAGGGAATTAAAATCAACAAAGGGGATGGGTTTGCATCAAGGAGAAACACACACAACTGTCACACTGAAGCCTGGCCAGTCATGAAACTGGTTTTCAAAGCCTCTCTGATGCGCAGCACGCCTATCTGTGCTCTTCTAATCACCCTGGTGTCTGGCGCGAAACGATTGTCTGTCGTTGCTTTTACGGAGGGAGGGGCGACTGACGACATGTACCCAAAACCACCCGCGACAATCTTTTTGCCCCATCAGGCATTGGGAACTTAACCCAGAATTCCAATGGGTGGCGGAGACTGCGGGAACTGTGGGATAGGTACCCACAGTGCACCGCTCCATACGTCAATGCAAGCCCCGGTAATGAGGACGCACTCCGCCGAATTAATGCGCTTAGTGTGGACATACGCAATCGACTGTATAAAATGGATTTCTAAAAATCGACCTAATTTCGTAGTGTAGACATACCCTTAGGGATGTTCTAGGTGGATCCGGTTCTTGTTTCTGGACCAGAAACCAAGAAGTGGAGGTTGATGGGAGATGTGTTCATGTTCTTTTATCTTGCCCTGTAGGGGCTTCTGTCTAACTGAAATTTGGATACACTCATGGGAAGAGATTCTCATGTGGTATAATAAAGTATCTTTAGAGCAGCTGATAATCTGCTCCATAGTTCTTGGTTTAGCACTGTCACAGCCTGTGAGCTCAGTGTCGTAGGGAGAATCTAGCTTCAGGTTTTACCTTCCCCAGTTACAAACTTCTCCAGGAATTCATCCCAGGTGCCAGGCTCTGGATGCATCTTTGCCATTTGGTAGAAATGGTAATAAGAGACTGCCACATCCTTGGCATTTCGGGCAACGTAGATGATCTGTGGAGAAGAGAAGGATGTTTACCATGATCAATCGAGTCTATGTTAGAGTAGCAAAGCTGATTGAAAAACAAGAAAATAAATTTGCAAAAATATTTTCAGATTTCCCCCCACCCATATTTTCATTGAAATCTGACATATTTTCAATTCTAAACATTTCAGTTAGCTCTAACTCTGCGGGGCAGGAATTTTCTCTTGCTATGTGTATTCACAGAGTGTAGCGCAATGGGATGTCCATCTTGGTTGGAGCCTGTGCTACTGCAATGCAAAGAAATAATAATAACCTTGCAGTTGTTTTCCCAGAAGGAGTCAGGAAGGAGTTGAACAGGAAGATGGGTCTTTACTAACCGGGGAGAGGGCATTTTAGCCAGCTGTGCAACACCTAAAAAATACAAAAGGGATTAAATGAAAAAACAGGATTATTACAGCTTTGATCGTAAACTATTTATACTTAGAGGGCCACTGTTACGAAGAGAGGAATTGGGCCCGCAGCCTTTAATAATCCTGAGCTGCCATTCTGTCTCTCTCTACTGGATGAAGTCCAGATAGATGTGGATAAGGATAGAAGTAGATTTAAGCAACTAAAGAACCATATATTGGTTCTGAAAGTGGAGTTGGTGAAATCTCCCTCACTGCTGGGTAGGCATGTTGTGTGCACATCTGGCAGAGTTTCCACAGGGGGTAGTTTTCAGGAAGTCAGACTAGATCATCTAATCAGCCTTGTCCATCTCTAACTTTTCTGATTCTAGTGAAATGTACTTATGTGAAGCTGTATGAGAAATCTTCTCTCCCCCACCCCCGTCTTTTAATGAGGTGTGAATATAGCTCTGTAAAAACATAGTAGCACATATTAAAAATGTCAGGATGTGAACATATAATATTCGATACCCCTTTTAGGGCCAGATTTCAAAAGAGCTCAGCATCTAACAACTCCCCTTGCGAACAGTGAAAATCTCACCTTTAGGGTGGGATTTTCAAAAGAAAATATGCGAGTTAGGTGCTCAACCTCTGTTGACCATTACTGGGAATTCGGCACCTAATTCCTATAAACTCTTTTGAAAATCCCACTTTAATCCATTTTTGTATGAAGTTATTTTTAAAACATTTCAGTTCATATTGAAGTTCCTTGTGCACAGGATCCTAATACCATTGACAGTTTGCACTTATATATGGCCAGATCCAGTGGGGATCTTTCCATTGACTTCAGAGCACTACGGATCAGACGCAGAGTGCCTTTTATTCCAAAGAAGTCAGAGTGCTTTAGAAACAGTAGAGGCTAAATTCTATCCTCAGATCTATACATGCATCTCCCAACACAGTCAGGGAGATTTGCTTGTATATATCTGAGGACAGAATTTGGCACCAGTTAACCAACCCTCCCAACAGCCCAGGGAGGTAAGTATATATCCTCAAATTCAGTTTTGGGCAACACAATTCCTAAAGGGAGAGTTGTCAAAGCCGCAGCTCCAATCTCTCCGGGAGCCTGCCTGCAGTGTGTGAAGCTTTACCATTTGAAATTCCAGGGACGATCAGCTCCATGAAAGGGACCCGAAGGTAAATCGCATCCCGTTTACACTTCTCTGCATCACCGTTGTTATAGATCATGTCCACAATTTCACTGATCCAGGTTGTGCCTGGAAATATAAAGCAAACTCGCTAAATACTCTTCTAGCACGCAGTAGGCAGGTCATAAGCATGGAGTCAGATCCTCACCTGGTGTAAATTGAAGACAATGGAGTTATGCCAATTTACACCAGATGACAATCCCTTCTAGCCTATGGCCTTTAGCAATAGTCTTTGGGGGTGGTGAAATCAGTGCTCCTGGGCTTTCTTGGCCTGTGCTTGAATATGTGATGTCAGTAACAAAGTGACTCAAAGGGCCTATCATCATGGAAGTCCAATATCACCAAACTTGATATAACATCACAATGTTTCTGCTACTGCCTGAAGACCCAATGCAAATTTCCCACTAGGCTTGTGGGAAATAAACTACTCACAAATGGAGGTGTGAATTAATAGAATCCTGCCACCCTTCAGCGCTGAGCCTATGTTGAGAGCAAAAAGCCACTTCATCCATCCTGTGAAAGAAGAACTCACCTCCGGCTCATGTTGGTCAGTATCAAGTTGACAATTTCCCTTCCTGAACACTGAGTGAGGGCACTCCAGTGTCAGTCCGCAAAGTCTATAGCATTCAGCAACAGGACAGCCTATGGCTAAATGATGGTAAGAGAGCAACATGGAAGGAATATTTTGCCACTTTTTGAACACATCCCTGTTAGGACAAACACCCCTGTTGTGGTCTTATTCTCTTTCTATGCACAGCATTGTCACAGGGCATGGCTTCTCCCCAGCTTCCAAACACTCCCTGCCCTGCCAAGTCACCTTTGAGAAGGTTTATTTGAATAACACAGGCAAGAAGAGCAACAGAAAACAGTCTGGCACTCCTCCTCCTGGTAGTTCCTCACTGAGGTCTAATCAGCTCTGTTCCCTTCCTGGAGCAGTAGGCTCAGTGCTGCTTTCCTCAGCACCTTGCTCCAGGGACCCACTGCAGGAGTTAGCTCTACTCCACCATGGCTTCCCTTCCCCAGGCACAACCTATCCCACCCACTTCTTTCACCTCTTATTTCCTGCTCTCTGGCAGCCCTTTATAGGCCCAGGTGTAGCCCAGCCCCCTTTAATTGGCTGGATTGGGCTCACGTGCTCTGATGCAGGAGAGCAAGGCCCAGTTCTACTCACAGGGACCCAGAGCATGGGGTTGCATCCCTGACCATCTTGGCTAATAACCATTGATGGACCCATCCTCCATGAACTTATCTCGTTCTTTTTTGAATCCCATTATAGTTTTGGCCTGGAAGGCTTCTTAGCTTCTTCCCTACATGACAAGGTCAAGTAAAACCCATGTAGACTGCAGTGTTTTGAATAGGGTTCTTCAATAAAAAGGGATCACGAAGACACAGATGGAGGAGGCTTTGAGTAAGAGATTTCTATACTTAATGGAGGAATTGATAAAGGGGTTATGGTCTGAATGTGGCATACATGTGGCATAAGAGTTGGGCAATAGCCTCCATTTCTGCCCTGGGTTTGTGCCTTTTAGCTGCATAAGACGAATCTCCTAATAGATCAGTGGCACTCACCTGATTTCGGGTAGGTGGAAATGAGAAGGTCATCTGGCCTCGCCTGGAATGATTCCACCTGGGCCCATTCTTCAACAATACTCCAGAATAGGGGAACACCACAGACCATTTCTAATTTCCTCCTTAAGACACGTTCATTATTTTCCATTCTGGAAATGCTGGGCTAAAGGAAGAGAAAAGAAGGTAAATGGAAGTGATTTGCTTCCATTAAAAAGTGCTGGGAGACCCTCTCTTCCACTTAGCATTTATTTTGCACAGTGGAGTTTGGGAGACTTGTCAATATTAAATTGCTAGTGATAACCAGAGCAACATTCATGCTTGTGTAATAGTTTTAGGGCTTGTGTGCAATGTTGAATGTAGCCACTAGAGGGTGACATGGCAAAATAGACTTGAACCTATCCGCTGGAAGAGGGCAGCACTATTTACATATTCATTGGGCCAGATCCCCAGCTGGTTTAATTTGGCATAAAGTCAATGGGGCTCTACTGTACGCTACTGAAGAGCTGGTCCATAAAATCCTGAATGTTAAAAGAGTTCCATCCTAATTCTCAGCAGCAGAAATAGCCATGCTCTCAGTTGAAGGAAGAAACAAAATGAGAGTAGTGGGGACAGGAGGAAAAAATGAAGCAAGCCGTAGAATTTTGAACCGATGGCAACCATTATTGAGAAGGCAGGAAGACCAGCACTCAGAGCACTACAGCGAATGACTATAACGGGAACCAACATTTTGATTCTAGCCAGAACATTCATGGGAATTTATGCATGCTCCGAGAAGAAAAACAACAATAACAATACCTAACATTTTCATTTATAAAAGGCCAGATTCTGCCACCTACTCAACATGAGTTAGAGGGTCAGACTGTGATCCCTTATCCTTAGCAATGTATGCCTAAATCTTTATTTGAATGAATTGTCTCTGTTTAGATCCTATAAAATAGCCCAAGTTACTACATATAGCCCAGACTTGTATATTTGCACTTTTTTAAAACACAGCTTGATTGTATCTAATTTTCAGAACAAATTTTGTATTATGAGAGCTATGATACTGGCCAATTATTCCCACATACAATACAAATACATTAAAGACTTTCAGGCATTCGGATCCTATGGAAATGTTGTGCGGCATATAAGTCTGATTGACAGATAAATAGACAGGTAGATTGGAGATTTGAAATCGTCACAAAACTTCATGAGCCGTGATAGAAATGCTTATTTTTAAGATTAGATCTTCCGCTGGTGTTAGTTAGTGAAAGTGCTGATTTAAACCTGCTGAGGATGTGGGCCTTGTACTCTTTTTCCTAGATAAAAAATAATGCAAAAATCAACCCCCTGCCTCAGAGATGAACAGCTGGGTGTGTGCCATTAAGCTAGCTGCAGGTCATGCTGCACTATATGACAATGGTTTTACTTAAGGTGTATTGGAAGAGGCATCCATTACATAAATAGAAAGATTATCACCGCAGAAATATATAGTAAAGAACAAAATTGTCAGACACATAGATGAACATAACTTGTTGGGGGAAGAGTCAACATGGTTTTTGTAAAGGGAAATCATGCCTCACCAATCTATTTGAATTCTTTGAGGGGATCAACAAGCATGTGGACAAGGGGGATCCAGTGGATATAGTGTATTTAGATTTTCAGAAAGCCTTTGACAAGGTCCCTCACCAAAGGCTCTTAAGCAAAGTAAGCTGTCATGAGATAAAAGGGAAGGTCCTTTCCTAAGTTCTGTCTAAGCTGCGTGGCCACACAGCAGGCTACCAAGGGCCGCACAGGTGGGGAAAGGTGCCCCTCCCCTGGCCCAGCCCAGCCCTGCCCTGCCCAGCCCCGCTCAGCCGGAGCTGCCACAGCTGGGGAGAAGCGTCC
>NW_020715367.1:0-1694 GCF_002925995.2 Terrapene triunguis | reverse complement strand
CGAATATGAGGGCTTATCTATATTAGCAAACATCACCAGTATATGGGAATCAATTTTAAATTGTTTTATTACATCAGTGCAAACTCCTAGTGCAAACACATTTAAACTACTTTAAACCATGTTTATACTGGTTCTCTGAATTCAGTAAAATAATCAGATCAAGCTAAACTGCTTTAAAGATGATTTAAACCAGTTTAACTGCATGTACATTAAAAGTTTGCATTGGTGTAAATTGATTAGGTTACATAAGAGCAAAATACCATGTGGAGATGTGCCCTCTAGGTACCTGTATTTTATCCCTTTCACTCTAGCTAACTGATTAACCACCCAAAACAAAGTACAAATTGAGGGGATAGGTGGTTCTGTTATGCCCACACGTCTCAGTGATGCCAATAAGAAAAGACATTTTAAAAGGGGTGGGAGAAGTTGGCACATATCAACATTTATTCTTCCATTTAGAGCAGCACTCTGCAGCCAATACTGGGAATAAGCAACTATAGATTTTATACAAATTTCATCTGCCTGGCTTTTGAAAATAAAAAGTTACTTGCTGCGTCGGAGGTTTTAAAGCTAGCAGGGATCACTATGATCATCTAATCTGACTAGCTGCATTACATAGGCCTGAGAATTTCGCCCAGCGATTCCTACATCCATCCCAATAACTGATTTTGGAAGCCTCTCTCAGCACTGTACAAAAGACCTAGAGAGCCATTGTGGCAGCGCCCTGCATAGAGAAAATCATAACACATAATACAAAGAGCATTGAAAAAGTACTGCACCTGTGTTTATTGACGGTCTATTCAGCCCAGTAATACTCAGCAGTGGCTTAAGATGTTTCAGTAATTCGAAGAATTTCTAGTTTCCTTGATAACACTGTTGTTTACTTTGTGGTGCAGGTAGAGTGACCAGACAGCAAGTGTGAAAAATCAGGACAGGGGGTGGGGGGCAATAGGAGCCTATATAAGAAAAAGACCCAAAAATCGGGACTGTCCCTATAAAATTGGGACATCTGGTCACCCTAGGTGCAGGAGGTCATGCGAAACTAGCGAACTCCAGACACTGACGTTAATAGCTCTGAAAAGATTGTTGCTGCTGCAAGTTTTCATTAACCCATTATTTGTGCCGTATTTGCCCAATAACCTATCACATCACCCACTGTTATGCGGTCATCCTATACTGATGAGTATGCCTGTAAATAAACCATGTAAGGAAAGGCCCTGCCATCATTCACTTGCACATGAGCTTATGCTGCCATGAGAATTGAATAGTTTTCTCTCTGTTTTTGCTTTAAAATCTCAGACTTAACATTGCACTGACATAGATTGTCCCCTCTGGCATTAATAGCCATGACAGGGGAATGTTTACTGAAAATCCTCATGAAGATGAACCCAAATTGCCCCATTGAGGGAGCAGGGTTGCCACCTCCCAGACCTTTGGATTCCACAAGTTTCACCTTGATCCTGGGGGGATCTGCAAGAGGCCACGGCCATCTGTACAAAGGCCCCACATTCCTTCTCTTGTTTGTTGGACACCCGAACCCCCTGCCAGTGCCGTTGGATTCCCCCTGTGGCTGTGGAAGTTCCCAGGTTCCTGGGACAAGGGCAGCCAACATAAGTCAAAATGGCCTGGAACTGTATTCATTTTTTCAGGCATCTTCTGTGGGGTTGGAGGGTGGACGATATGCATCTCCCTGA
>NW_020715366.1:4900-8368 GCF_002925995.2 Terrapene triunguis | reverse complement strand
GGATGGTGCCAGAGAGGATCTGGAGCTCCAGTTACATGTGGAGGAGGGGAGATGCACACACCGGATCTCCATGCAGCTCTCAGCAGGGGTGATTCTTACACTAGTCCTACTGGATGTGTTAGGCAGTGGAAGAGTTAACTGAGCTTACGGTTGTTTGGAAACCACAGGTGCCTATGTTAGCCTTGATTGGGAAAACAGCCAATCTGCAGCTGCCATCCTGTCATGATTGTGTCCCCCTTAGGGCTTAGCTCTTTTATAATGCATATTGGCCAAGGCCCTACTTAACTTGCGATTTTGCGGAAATTGGGGATTCCGCAATATTAGGCTTCCACCACAATTTTGACAGTGGGAGCCCCCGCTGTCAGCCCCATGTTCCCGCTCTCAGCCCCAGGCCCCTGCTCTCAGCCCCGGGTGGCCAATAGTGGAAAATGGCGGAAAAGTAATAATGGACTTTATGATTGCAAATAATAAGGTCATTACTTTTCCACAATTCTCCATGGCTTGTCTGCAAGCGAGCTGCAATTTTTTGACAATCATCCCACAATTCAAGCAGGACCTTAGTAATGGCATTTTATTTAGTTAATTCTTACACAGAGCAGGGTGAACTCTTTGCCGTGAATTGTTTTTCAGCCCGAGCTGGCCTTTTTCTGTTTGGAAGTGAGTCATGAGAAGACTTCGGTTTTTACAAATGTATTTATTATCATTATTACAGTTCTTCCTATGAGCCTCAACTGAGACTGGGGCCCTATGGTTTTAGGTACTGTACGAACAAACAGCTAGAGCCAGCCTCTGCTGTGAGAGCTGACAGTCTAAACAGACAACGGATGGAGAAAGGATGGTGAACTGAGACACGGAGAGAGTAAGTGATGGGCTGACCTTGGGCAAATCACGTCACCTCTCTGTGCCTCAGTTTCCCCATCTGTGTAATAGGGATAAAAATGCTGACCTCTTTTGTAAAGTGCTTTGAAATCTGCTGATGGAAAGTTGTTGCAGAGCTGGGACATGAAGCCAAGTCTCCTGAGTTTCGGTCCAGTGCCTTATCCACAAGAACATGCTGCTTCTCAAATGTGTGTGTTTGTGGAACACTTTGTGTGAACATCTCTTGGACTAGAGGCAATTTGCAAACTAGGTTTGTTACGTACGTTCACTATTCTCAACCATCCCCGTGTGACTGGTCCTATGCAGTCAGCAGCCCTGACAGCAGTCTCTGCCAGCAAAGCTTTGCCCTCATACCTATGTTCTTTTGCTAGTGGGGGGCAGATCACGGTAAACTGCTGTCTGGAGAGAGTTTTTTATTGCCAAAATGAGTGGGAAAAGCAGGAAGGCAGAGCGACTCCCAGTGCGTCAAGAGAATGAGGTGCAGCTTTATGCAGTGAGATTGGAGTATCTGGAAGAGCGTGTTGATCTGCAGAGGAATGTACACATCGTGGTTTTTGTGACAGAGAAGATGATGGCACTAGTGCAATCCCCTGGGAGAAGAGGGAGGAGCAGGAGGGCTCCAACAGCCAAGAACAAGGCATGGTGAAGGAGAGGGAATTTTTGACCACTAATCACATGATGAATGAAGAGGGGGGAAAACAGGTACTCAATAAGAAGTTGAACAAGTAACATCCCTGTGACGCTTTCCAAGGATGCCCAGAGTTGTGAGGCCCCTCGCTGCCACCTGCCCTTGGTGTGAGGAAGCATTGTCTGTGCCTGCTGGGGGTCAGCTCCCCAACGACATTGACCACGGGCAACACAAGCCCTCCCTGGTAGGTAGGCCTTGCAGGCCCTGCTGTCTCCCTACAAGTTAGCAATCAGCACACTCCAGCTCTTAAACCCTCTGAACCTCTTCCTGAGTGTCCACCTCTGGTCCACTGGACACGAGCAGTATTCACAGATTTGCTGCTTCCAAAGGAACAGTACCCCCAGCTTATCAGTTTCACCTCAGATCCCCACTCCACTTAACACCCAGCACTCACACACCTTTATAGTCAAATAAAGTAAAAGTTTATTTAACACAGCCTCGCGCTACAAAGGGGGAGGGATAGCTCAGTGGTTTGAGCATTAGCCTGCTAAACCCAGGGTGGTGATTTCAATCCTTAAGGGGGCCATTTAGAGATCTGGGGCAAAAAAAATCTGTCAGGGGGTACTTGGTCCTGCTGTGAAGGCAGGGGACTGGACTAGACTCAACTCAAGGTCCCTTCCAGTTCTATGAGATAGGTATATCTCATAAGTGATAGCAAGTAGAAATATTGGAAACAGATGGTTATGTCCATAACATGCATTCTAGACTTAATTAACAAAATACTCTGATGTCTTGTAGAGTATCGCTCCCCCACAATCTTTACAGAATTTCACAGCCAGGCTGGCTGTGACCCTTTCATAAGACAAACACAGTTAGCTTGCTTCCTTGATGAAGGAGTCTCTGGGTTTCCTTATATACCCCAACAGTCCTCTGTCTTTAGTCAGAAACAGGACACCCCCTGCTGTTTGTTGTATCCTGTGAATTTCCTCTCTGGTAGTTTTCATAATCTTTTCTTCTGCCTGGGGCTCAGTATGAAAATAGACCCAACATTGCCATGAATTGCAGGCCTGACACACATATGACCAGTCAGGGAAATAGGCATCTGGTACCACTTGCCTGAAAGGAACATGTCTGAGTTATGTCACCTCCTGGTGACCTGCTTTAACTTTAAGACCGTAGGAACATAATTTTCAGTATAGATACTTAACTGCTTAAATATGATCTGTACACACATTTTGCAGTGATTATGTTAACCAGTGGGCTAGTGGCTCTCAGTAGAGACCTCACATGCCCCCTTTGGTGAACTATTTTGCCTACATCTGACCCAGGAATTCCTATAAAAAACCCTATGCACTCCTGTGCCCTCTGCCAGCTGGCATACAGAAGTCTCTGGGTCACAAGTCCCTTAATTCAAAATCCTCATTTCAGCTCCATTGACTGTATCATAAACTAAACACAACACAATAATTCCTCTAAAGGCTGCTTTTGACTGGCTTTTATTAAAACTTGTCAGCTCATTGGAACTGCCCATTAACTGATAACAAACCTACATCACTATAAACCCTACTCACTGATCCGAAGTTAAGGACCCCTTGTGCTGTAAAGCTGAGGAACTTACTGTGTATTCAGTTTGGTTGTTGTAGGCTTTTTCGTTGATCAGAGGTTAAGATCCCTTCTCGGCTCTAGCAGTTTGTGTCCTTCAGTTGCTGTTTTCTAAGATCAGCTACGCTCCTTTCTCTTCCCCAGTGTTATGTTACAGGATTTGCCTTGAGAGGCGGAGTCTGGCTTCCTGGATTTTCTTTCCAGGAAGTGGATTTTTTAGTGGAGATCAAAAGTTTTTTTCGAAAACAAGGTTAGAATTCAGAGTACAAAGCTGGATGTGTGATCAACTTGGAAGCCTGAAGGCCAGGGCCGGCTCCAGGGTTTTGGCCGCCCCAAGCAGCCAAAAAAAAAAAAAAAAA
>NW_020715366.1:0-4800 GCF_002925995.2 Terrapene triunguis | reverse complement strand
AAAAAAAAAAAAAAAAAAAAGCTGCGATCGCAATTGCGATCTGCGGCAGCAATTCGGCGGAAGGTCCTTCGCTCCGAGCCGGAGTGAGGGACCAACCGCCGAATTGCCGCCGAATAGCTGGATGTGCCGCCCCTCTCCAGAGTGGCCGCCCCAAGCACCTGCTTGACAAGCTGGTGCCTGGAGCCGGCCCTGCTGAAGGCAAAAGCTACCTGAGTGCAAGAGCTACTGCTCAGAAAGGGATCCCAGCCTCCCATCAACTTATTAAAAGCCTACAACTAAACTGCCCCTCAGTTCTTCAGCTTCAATGGAGATTCTGAACATTAACTCAGTGACTGGCAGTTAGTAACAAACTTTGTTCTCTATTAAAGGGATAATTTTTAAGGTGATCATTATACCATAGAATAAGAAGGAAAGTCTCAAGAATAGGATCGAAATGGACAATAGTTCAAAAAGAGAGACAAGGTGGGGGAGGTAATATATTTTATTGGACCAACTTCTTCTGTTAGTGAGAGAGACAAGCTTTCGAGATTATATAGAGCTCTTCTTCGGGTCTCACCTTTCTGTAAGCTCAAAAGCTCGTCTCTCTCACCAATAGAAGTTGGTCCAGTAAAAGATGTTACCTCACCGACCTTGTATCTCCAATACCCCGGGACCAACATGGCTACAACAACACTGCATACAAAAATGGTTTCCAAAGGCACTTGGCAATTGTATAAGTTCGTATAACCAAGAGACATGATGAATATCTATTTTCAAAGTGGAGTTACTGTACTTTGTTAATGCTTGCATTGACAGGGCAATGAGGAATTAGATTAATAATATTTAGCTTTTACTAAGCGCATCCACAGGTCTCAAAGTGCCTTACAAAAGAGGGTGAGTGGGTGGGATTTTCAAAAGTGCCTAAGAAGTACACGTCATATTGACGTTCAGCGGGACATGTGCTCCTAAGTCTCTTCAGTGCTTTTAATAATAAGCTCCAGCACTTTATTCTATTTGTATATAGGTTTTTATAGGTATCTGAGCACCTTCCAGTAGTGCATTAAGCATCACCATCCCCATGGTACAGAAGGGAAAAACTGAGACAAAAGGTGGGATTTTGCAGCTGGGATAGGGAGGTGCCAAGGTAGCTTAAAACTGTTTCAGGAGCCAGAGTGGCCCCTGGCGTAAGTCAGAGTAGCTCTAATTTATGGCAGCAGCACATAAATCTCATCAACAGAACAGTTATGAGACTTGGCTAAGGTTACACAGCAAGTCATTGTCAGAGTGCAGGTCACTTTACTCCCAGTCAGAGTGCAGGTCCCAGTGCTCTAACCACTGGACCTCACTGCTGCCAAGTATGTTCTTCTAGTTATTAACCATTTTACTACATTGTGCGGAGCCTTTTTTAAAAATCAGCATCACATTAGCTATCCTGCAATCATCTGGTACACAGGCTGATTTAAATAAACCATAGTTAGTAGTTCTGCAATTTATTTGAGTTCCTTCAGAACTCTTGGGTGAATGCCCTCTGGTCCTGGTGATTTATTACTGTTTAATTTATCAGTTTGTTCTGAAAACTCTTCTACTGACACCTCAATCAACAGTTCCTCGGATTTGTCACCTAAAAAGAACGGCTCAGATGTGGGGATCCCCCTCATCCTCTTCAGTGAAAACCAATTCAAAAATTAATTTAGCTTCTCTGCCAGAGCCTTGTCATCTCTGAGTGCTCCTTTAGCAACACAATCATCCAGTGGATCCACTGACTGTTTGGCAGGATTTCTGCTTCTGATGTACTTTTTTTGCTGTTAGTTTTTGTGTACTTAGCTAGTTGCTCTTCAAATTCTTTCTTGGTCTGTTATATCATACATTTACACTTGACTTGCCTGAATTTATGTTTCTTTCTATTTTCCTCACTAGGACTTAACTTCCAATTTTTAAAGGATACCTTTTAGCCTCTAATCATCTCTTTTATTCAGCCGCTTACGCATGGTGGAATTTTTTTGGTCCTTTTACTGCCTCAGTTATGGTGCTTTTACGTAGTCTCCATGCAGTTTGCAGGCATTTCACTCTTGTAACGGTTCCTCTTAACTGCCGTCTAACTAGCTTCCTCATTTTTGTGTAGTTGCCTGTTTTGAAGTTAAATGCTATTGTGGTGGGTTTCTTTGGCATTTCTCCCCCTCCAAGAATGTTAAATTTAATTACATCATTGTCGCTATTACTGAGATGTTCAGCTATATTTACCTCTTGGCCATATTCTGTGCTCCACTTAGGATTAAAATGAAGAATTACCTCTCCCCTTGAGAGTTCCAGGACAAGCTGAACCAAGACGCAGTCATTTAATGTGTCTAGAAATTTTACCTCTGCATCCCTTTTTGAGATGACATGTACCCAGTCAATATGAGGACAGTTGAAATCCCCCATTATTATTGGGTTTTCTGTCTTCATAGCCTCTCTAAACTCCTTCAAAGTCACCATCACTTTCCTGGTCAGGTGGTCGGTAGCATATTCCTACTGCTATACTCTGATTATTCAAAATGAAATTTCTATCCATAGCGATTCTATGGTTCAGTTTAATTCATTTTAGATTTTTACTTTACTTGACTATGCTGTCTTTCACATATAGTGCCACTCCCCCACCAGCTCTGTCATTCCTATATATTTTGTACCCTCGTATTATTGCAAGTCCACTGATTATCCTCATTACACCAAGTTTCCATGATGCCTATTATATCAATATCCTCATTTAAGGCCAGGCAGTTCACCTATTTTAGTATTTAGACAGCTAGCATTTGTCTGATGAAACATAGGGAAGCCTTTTCTTCATATCTCCATTTGGCATCTGAATGTCGAGCCTTTCATCTGCTCTTTATAATGTGCATCAAATATCTCATTCTGAGCCACGGTGAAGTAATTCTTCCAGTCTCCTGACATCCCTGATGGGAAGAAAACAAAAGAATGGCTAGTTTATTCTCCCCTTCTGGGCTCCTGCCCCACTTCTGAGGTTCTGTTTCTGTTATCTTCTTTCCCAAAGATAGTCCAAAAGGCCCTAGTATAGCACTGTGGTCCTAGGGCTATTCAGACAGAATTCTAAGTCAGGTTTTTGGTGTTCTCTTTGCCTAGATGCTTAACAGGAACAAAGGAGAAAATGTAGCAGATCAAAAGGCTGCATGAGACTTTCAAGTTAAGCAAGTTAAGGTTAGAAGCAGCAGGAAACATTTATTTGAGGGGCCAGTCCTTTGAGGTTTATGGGGTTCACACAAACTTTACATTGTCCTCACTGCTGGGGACTGTGTGTGTGTCGTGGGCAGAGGGGTCCTACGGAACATCTCTTCACACCAGTCATGCATCTCAGAGGTATGATTAATGCACGTACATTTTCCAAACTTCCGAGGGATCTTGGATGCTCAACTTGAGACACCTTTAAGGGTCCCCAATTTTCAGAAAATGCTCAGTACCCGCCTTCAAAAACTCAAACCCTTAAAAGGGGTCTCAGGCTGGTCACCCAAAAGTACCAGGAACTTTGGAAAACCTAGGCCAGTGTCTATTTTTCCTTCTCAAGAGAGAAGAGGATCTTTGTATCCAAACAATTGTTTTTAAGATGCATGCAAGAAACACCAACAGTAATTAGCATTGTTGAACTGTCAATGGATATTGTGTGCACTCCCAAATTGAGGACACTGATATCTGTGATCTCTTCCTGCAGGCCACAGTCACATATTAACTCAGGTCCAGGAATGGCAAATCATTAATATTATTTGGATTGCACCTGAAGTCCCCCACTGGGGTACGTACTGTACGCTGACATAGTATGAGACAAACTGTGCCCGGAGGAGTTTATAGTGTAAACCAGGGGTAGGCAACCTATGGCATGCGTGCCAAAGGCGGCATATGAGCTGATTTTCAGTGGCACTCACACTGCCCGGGTCCTGACCACCAGTCCAGGGGGCTCTGCATTTTAATTTAATTTTAAATGAAGCTTCTTAAAAAATTTAAAAACGTTATTTACTTTACATACAACAATAGTTTAGTTATGTATTATAGACTTATAGAAAGAGACCTTCTGAAAACGTTAACATGTATTACTGGCACGCGAAACCTTAAATTAGAGTGAATAAATGAAGATTTGGCACACCACTTCTGAAAGGTTGCTGACCCCTGGTGTAAACGAACAAGGGCACGTCCTTCTGGATATCCCCATTTTGCAGATGGCAAAAGTGAGGCACATGGAAGTCAAGGCCCACCTCCTCAAAGATATTTAGGCTCCTAATATCCATTGATTTCAGGGCCTCAGAGACTTGCCCAATGCCACATAGCGAGTCAATATCAGAGCAAGAAACAGAACCCAAATTTCCTGAAGCCCCAGTTAGTGCCAAAACCACAAGATCAGTCATGCTCTCCAGAGTGCTACACCAGGATCTGCATGCTAGAAACTAAACAGGAGAACCTTCCTTATGGTAATTTATCTGAGCTGGGCCTTCCATATGCAGCTCCACCATTAACTGGGCTTGGCTAACAGAGAAAAATACTCACTCTGGGAATTTCCCTTCCTGTGAAAGTGGAATCAGGAGCTAGTAAGAATTGTAGAAAACTGTTCCTGCTGTTATCTTACTGGCCTTTCCTGTAAGCCTCTTACCTTTCCTCATGAATGGAGACACACTGTGGTCCATAGCCCAGGTTGGCATCATTTCATAGTTAGCAGTAGGATTCTTCTTCATCTCCTGGAAGGAGGTATGCTGGAGGATTTTATTCACCACTTCCTCCTTCAGGTCCTTTTCCAGAAACTGGAGCACCTTCTCTATTTCGCGCTTTGGATCCTGCAGA
>NW_020715365.1:4873-8347 GCF_002925995.2 Terrapene triunguis | reverse complement strand
GGATGGTGCCAGAGAGGATCTGGAGCTCCAGTTACATGTGGAGGAGGGGAGATGCACACACCGGATCTCCATGCAGCTCTCAGCAGGGGTGATTCTTACACTAGTCCTACTGGATGTGTTAGGCAGTGGAAGAGTTAACTGAGCTTACGGTTGTTTGGAAACCACAGGTGCCTATGTTAGCCTTGATTGGGAAAACAGCTAATCTGCAGCTGCCATCCTGTCATGATTGTGTCTCCCTTAGGGCTTAGCTCTTTTATAATGCATATTGGCCAAGGCCCTACTTAACTTGCGATTTTGCGGAAATTGGAGATTCCGCAATATTAGGCTTCCACCACAATTTTGACAGTGGGAGCCCCCGCTGTCAGCCCCATGTTCCCGCTCTCAGCCCCAGGCCCCTGCTCTCAGCCCCGGGTGGCCGATAGTGGAAAATGGCGGAAAAGTAATAATGGACTTTATGATTGCAAATAATAAGGTCATTACTTTTCCACAATTTTCCACAGCTTGTCTGCAAGCGAGCTGCAATTTTTTGACAATTATCCCACAATTCAAGCAGGACCTTAGTAATGGCATTTTATTTAGTTAATTCTTACACAGAGCAGGGTGAACTCTTTGCCGTGAATTGTTTTTCAGCCCGAGATGGCCTTTTTCTATTTGGAAGTGAGTCATGAGAAGACTTCGGTTTTTACAAATGTATTTATTATCATTATTACAGTTCTTCCTATGAGCCTCAACTGAGACTGGGGCCCTATGGTTTTAGGTACTGTACGAACAAACAGCTAGAGCCAGCCTCTGCTGTGAGAGCTGCCAGTCTAAACAGACAACGGATGGAGAAAGGATGGTGAACTGAGACACGGAGAGAGTAAGTGATGGGCTGACCTTGGGCAAATCACGTCACCGCTCTGTGCCTCAGTTTCCCCATCTGTGTAATAGGGATAAAAATGCTGACCTCTTTTGTAAAGTGCTTTGAAATCTGCTGATGGAAAGTTGTTGCAGAGCTGGGACATGAAGCCAGGTCTCCTGAGTTTCGGTCCAGTGCCTTATCCACAAGAACATGCTGCTTCTCAAATGTGTGTGTTTGTAGAACACTTTGTGTGAACATCTCTTGGACTAGAGGCAATTTGCAAACTAGGTTTGTTACGTACGTTCACTATTCTCAATCATCCCCGTGTGACTGGTCCTATGCAGTCAGCAGCCCTGACAGCAGTCTCTGCCAGCAAAGCTTTGCCCTCATACCTATGTTCTTTTGCTAGTGGGGGGCAGATCACGGTAAACTGCTGTCTGGAGAGAGTTTTTTATTGCCAAAATGAGTGGGAAAAGCAGGAAGGCAGAGCGACTCCCAGTGCGTCAAGAGAATGAGGTGCAGCTTTATGCAGTGAGATTGGAGTATCTGGAAGAGCGTGTTGATCTGCAGAGGAATGTACACATCGTGGTTTTTGTGACAGAGAAGATGATGGCACTAGTGCAATCCCCTGGGAGAAGAGGGAGGAGCAGGAGGGCTCCAACAGCCAAGAACAAGGCATGGTGAAGGAGAGGGAATTTTTGACCACTAATCACATGATGAATGAAGAGGGGGGAAAACAGGTACTCAATAAGAAGTTGAACAAGTAACATCCCTGTGACGCTTTCCAAGGATGCCCAGAGTTGTGAGGCCCCTCGCTGCCACCTGCCCTTGGTGTGAGGAAGCATTGTCTGTGCCTGCTGGGGGTCAGCTCCCCAACGACATTGACCACGGGCAACACAAGCCCTCCCTGGTAGGTAGGCCTTGCAGGCCCTGCTGTCTCCCTACAAGTTAGCAATCAGCACACTCCAGCTCTTAAACCCTCTGAACCTCTTCCTGAGTGTCCACCTCTGGTCCACTGGACACGAGCAGTATTCACAGATTTGCTGCTTCCAAAGGAACAGTACCCCCAGCTTATCAGTTTCACCTCAGATCCCCACTCCACTTAACACCCAGCACTGACACACGTTTATAGTCAAATAAAGTAAAAGTTTATTTAACACAGCCTCGAGATACAAAGGGGGAGGGATAGCTCAGTGGTTTGAGCATTAGCCTGCTAAACCCAGGGTGGTGATTTCAATCCTTAAGGGGGCCATTTAGAGATCTGGGGCAAAAAAAATCTGTCAGGGGGTACTTGGTCCTGCTGTGAAGGCAGGGGACTGGACTAGACTCAACTCAAGGTCCCTTCCAGTTCTATGAGATAGGTATATCTCATATAAGTGATAGCAAGTAGAAATATTGGAAACAGATGGTTATGTCCATAACATGCATTCTAGACTTAATTAACAAAATACTCTGATGTCTTGTAGAGTATCGCTCCCCCACAATCTTTACAGAATTTCACAGCCAGGCTGGCTGTGACCCTTTCATAAGACAAACACAGTTCGCTTGCTTCCTTGATGAAGGAGTCTCTGGGTTTCCTTACATACCCCAACAATCCTCTGTCTTTAGTCAGAAACAGGACACCCCCTGCTGTTTGTTGTATCCTGTGAATTTCCTCTCTGGTAGTTTTCATAATCTTTTCTTCTGCCTGGGGCTCAGTATGAAAATAGACCCAACATTGCCATGAATTGCAGGCCTGACACACATATGACCAGTCAGGGAAATAGGCATCTGGTACCACTTGCCTGAAAGGAACATGTCTGAGTTATGTCACCTCCTGGTGACCTGCTTTAACTTTAAGACCGTAGGAACATAATTTTCAGTATAGATACTTAACTGCTTAAATATGATCTGTACACACATTTTGCAGTGATTATGTTAACCAGTGGGCTAGTGGCTCTCAGTAGAGACCTCACATGCCCCCTTTGGTGAACTATTTTGCCTACATCTGACCCAGGAATTCCTATAAAAAAAACCCTATGCACTCCTGTGCCCTCTGCCAGCTGGCATACAGAAGTCTCTGGGTCACAAGTCCCTTAATTCAAAATCCTCATTTCAGCTCCATTGACTGTATCATAAACTAAACACAACACAATAATTCCTCTAAAGGCTGCTTTTGACTGGCTTTTATTAAAACTTGTCAGCTCATTGGAACTGCCCATTAACTGATAACAAACCTACATCACTATAAACCCTACTCACTGATCCGAAGTTAAGGACCCCTTGTGCTGTAAAGCTGAGGAACTTACTGTGTATTCAGTTTGGTTGTTGTAGGCTTTTTCGTTGATCAGAGGCTAGGATCCCTTCTGGGCTCTAGCAGTTTGTGTCCTTCAGTTGCTGTTTTCTAAGATCAGCTACGCTCCTTTCTCTTCCCCAGTGTTATGTTACAGGATTTGCCTTTTGAGAGGCGGAGTCTGGCTTCCTGGATTTTCTTTCCAGGAAGTGGATTTTTTAGTGGAGATCAAAAGTTTTTTTCGAAAACAAGGTTAGAATTCAGAGTACAAAGCTGGATGTGTGATCAACTTGGAAGCCTGAAGGCCAGGGCCGGCTCCAGGGTTTTGGCCGCCCCAAGCAGCCAAAAAAAAAAAAAAAAA
>NW_020715365.1:0-4773 GCF_002925995.2 Terrapene triunguis | reverse complement strand
AAAAAAAAAAAAAAAAAAAAGCTGCGATCGCAATTGCGATCTGCGGCAGCAATTCGGCGGAAGGTCCTTCGCTCCGAGCCGGAGTGAGGGACCAACCGCCGAATTGCCGCCGAATAGCTGGATGTGCCGCCCCTCTCCAGAGTGGCCGCCCCAAGCACCTGCTTGACAAGCTGGTGCCTGGAGCCGGCCCTGCTGAAGGCAAAAGCTACCTGAGTGCAAGAGCTACTGCTCAGAAAGGGATCCCAGCCTCCCATCAACTTATTAAAAGCCTACAACTAAACTGCCCCTCAGTTCTTCAGCTTCAATGGAGATTCTGAACATTAACTCAGTGACTGGCAGTTAGTAACAAACTTTGTTCTCTATTAAAGGGATAATTTTTAAGGTGATCATTATACCATAGAATAAGAAGGAAAGTCTCAAGAATAGGATTGAAATGGACAATAGTTCAAAAAGAGAGACAAGGTGGGGGAAGTAATATATTTTATTGGACCAACTTCTTCTGTTGGTGAGAGAGACAAGCTTTCGAGATTATATAGAGCTCTTCTTCGGGTCTCACCTTTCTGTAAGCTCAAAAGCTCGTCTCTCTCACCAATAGAAGTTGGTCCAGTAAAAGATGTTACCTCACCGACCTTGTATCTCCAATACCCCGGGACCAACATGGCTACAACAACACTGCATACAAAAATGGTTTCCAAAGGCACTTGGCAATTGTATAAGTTCGTATAACCAAGAGACATGATGAATATCTATTTTCAAAGTGGAGTTACTGTACTTTGTTAATGCTTGCATTGACAGGGCAATGAGGAATTAGATTAATAATATTTAGCTTTTACTAAGCGCATCCACAGGTCTCAAAGTGCCTTACAAAAGAGGGTGAGTGGGTGGGATTTTCAAAAGTGCCTAAGAAGTACACGTCATATTGACGTTCAGCGGGACATGTGCTCCTAAGTCACTTCAGTGCTTTTAATAATAAGCTCCAGCACTTTATTCTATTTGTATATAGGTTTTTATAGGTATCTGAGCACCTTCCAGTAGTGCATTAAGCATCACCATCCCCATGGTACAGAAGGGAAAAACTGAGACAAAAGGTGGGATTTTGCAGCTGGGATGGGGAGGTGCCAAGGTAGCTTAAAACTGTTTCAGGAGCCAGAGTGGCCCCTGGCGTAAGTCAGAGTAGCTCTAATTTATGGCAGCAGCACATAAAGCTCATCAACAGAACAGTTATGAGACTTGACTAAGGTTACACAGCAGGTCATTGTCAGAGTGCAGGTCCCAGTGCTCTAGCCACTGGACCTCACTGCTGCCAAGTATGTTCTTCTAGTTATTAACCATTTTACTACATTGTGCGGAGCCTTTTTTAAAAATCAGCATCACATTAGCTATCCTGCAATCATCTGGTACACAGGCTGATTTAAATAAACCATAGTTAGTAGTTCTGCAATTTATTTGAGTTCCTTCAGAACTCTTGGGTGAATGCCCTCTGGTCCTGGTGATTTATTACTGTTTAATTTATCAATTTGTTCTGAAACCTCTTCTACTGACACCTCAATCAACAGTTCCTCGGATTTGTCACCTAAAAAGAACGGCTCAGATGTGGGGATCCCCCTCATCCTCTTCAGTGAAAACCAATTCAAAAATTAATTTAGCTTCTCTGCCAGAGCCTTGTCATCTCTGAGTGCTCCTTTAGCAACACAATCATCCAGTGGATCCACTGACTGTTTGGCAGGATTTCTGCTTCTGATGTACTTTTTTTGCTGTTAGTTTTTGTGTACTTAGCTAGTTGCTCTTCAAATTCTTTCTTGGTCTGTTATATCATACATTTACACTTGACTTGCCTGAATTTATGTTTCTTTCTATTTTCCTCACTAGGACTTAACTTCCAATTTTTAAAGGATACCTTTTAGCCTCTAATCATCTCTTTTATTCAGCCGCTTACGCATGGTGGAATTTTTTTGGTCCTTTTACTGCCTCAGTTATGGTGCTTTTACGTAGTCTCCATGCAGTTTGCAGGCATTTCACTCTTGTAACGGTTCCTCTTAACTGCCGTCTAACTAGCTTCCTCATTTTTGTGTAGTTACCTGTTTTGAAGTTAAATGCTATTGTGGTGGGTTTCTTTGGCATTTCTCCCCCTCCAAGAATGTTAAATTTAATTACATCATTGTCGCTATTACTGAGATGTTCAGCTATATTTACCTCTTGGCCATATTCTGTGCTCCACTTAGGATTAAAATGAAGAATTACCTCTCCCCTTGAGAGTTCCAGGACAAGCTGAACCAAGACGCAGTCATTTAATGTGTCTAGAAATTTTACCTCTGCATCCCTTTTTGAGATGACATGTACCCAGTCAATATGAGGACAGTTGAAATCCCCCATTATTATTGGGTTTTCTGTCTTCATAGCCTCTCTAAACTCCTTCAAAGTCACCATCACTTTCCTGGTCAGGTGGTCGGTAGCATATTCCTACTGCTATACTCTGATTATTCAAAATGAAATTTCTATCCATAGCGATTCTATGGTTCAGTTTAATTCATTTTAGATTTTTACTTTACTTGACTATGCTGTCTTTCACATATAGTGCCACTCCCCCACCAGCTCTGTCATTCCTATATATTTTGTACCCTCGTATTATTGCAAGTCCACTGATTATCCTCATTACACCAAGTTTCCATGATGCCTATTATATCAATATCCTCATTTAAGGCCAGGCAGTTCACCTATTTTAGTATTTAGACAGCTAGCATTTGTCTGATGAAACATAGGGAAGCCTTTTCTTCATATCTCCATTTGGCATCTGAATGTCGAGCCTTTCATCTGCTCTTTATAATGTGCATCAAATATCTCATTCTGAGCCACGGTGAAGTAATTCTTCCAGTCTCCTGACATCCCTGATGGGAAGAAAACAAAAGAATGGCTAGTTTATTCTCCCCTTCTGGGCTCCTGCCCCACTTCTGAGGTTCTGTTTCTGTTATCTTCTTTCCCAAAGATAGTCCAAAAGGCCCTAGTATAGCACTGTGGTCCTAGGGCTATTCAGATAGAATTCTAAGTCAGGTTTTTGGTGTTCTCTTTGCCTAGATGCTTAACAGGAACAAAGGAGAAAATGTAGCAGATCAAAAGGCTGCATGAGACTTTCAAGTTAAGCAAGTTAAGGTTAGAAGCAGCAGGAAACATTTATTTGAGGGGCCAGTCCTTTGAGGTTTATGGGGTTCACACAAACTTTACATTGTCCTCACTGCTGGGGACTGTGTGTGTGTCGTGGGCAGAGGGGTCCTACGGAACATCTCTTCACACCAGTCATGCATCTCAGAGGTATGATTAATGCACGTACATTTTCCAAACTTCCGAGGGATCTTGGATGCTCAACTTGAGACACCTTTAAGGGTCCCCAATTTTCAGAAAATGCTCAGTACCCGCCTTCAAAAACTCAAACCCTTAAAAGGGGTCTCAGGCTGGTCACCCAAAAGTACCAGGAACTTTGGAAAACCTAGGCCAGTGTCTATTTTTCCTTCTCAAGAGAGAAGAGGATCTTTGTATCCAAACAATTGTTTTTAAGATGCATGCAAGAAACACCAACAGTAATTAGCATTGTTGAACTGTCAATGGATATTGTGTGCACTCCCAAATTGAGGACACTGATATCTGTGATCTCTTCCTGCAGGCCACAGTCACATATTAACTCAGGTCCAGGAATGGCAAATCATTAATATTATTTGGATTGCACCTGAAGTCCCCCACTGGGGTACGTACTGTACGCTGACATAGTATGAGACAAACTGTGCCCGGAGGAGTTTATAGTGTAAACCAGGGGTAGGCAACCTATGGCATGCGTGCCAAAGGCGGCATATGAGCTGATTTTCAGTGGCACTCACACTGCCCGGGTCCTGACCACCAGTCCAGGGGGCTCTGCATTTTAATTTAATTTTAAATGAAGCTTCTTAAAAAATTTAAAAACGTTATTTACTTTACATACAACAATAGTTTAGTTATGTATTATAGACTTATAGAAAGAGACCTTCTGAAAACGTTAACATGTATTACTGGCACGCGAAACCTTAAATTAGAGTGAATAAATGAAGATTCGGCACACCACTTCTGAAAGGTTGCTGACCCCTGGTGTAAACGAACAAGGGCACGTCCTTCTGGATATCCCCATTTTGCAGATGGCAAAAGTGTGGCACATGGAAGTCAAGGCCCACCTCCTCAAAGATATTTAGGCTCCTAATATCCATTGATTTCAGGGCCTCAGAGACTTGCCCAATGCCACATAGCGAGTCAATATCAGAGCAAGAAACAGAACCCAAATTTCCTGAAGCCCCAGTTAGTGCCAAAACCACAAGATCAGTCATGCTCTCCAGAGTGCTACACCAGGATCTGCATGCTAGAAACTAAACAGGAGAACCTTCCTTATGGTAATTTATCTGAGCTGGGCCTTCCATATGCAGCTCCACCATTAACTGGGCTTGGCTAACAGAGAAAAATACTCACTCTGGGAATTTCCCTTCCTGTGAAAGTGGAATCAGGAGCTAGTAAGAATTGTAGAAAACTGTTCCTGCTGTTATCTTACTGGCCTTTCCTGTAAGCCTCTTACCTTTCCTCATGAATGGAGACACACTGTGGTCCATAGCCCAGGTTGGCATCATTTCATAGTTAGCAGTAGGATTCTTCTTCATCTCCTGGAAGGAGGTATGCTGGAGGATTTTATTCACCACTTCCTCCTTCAGGTCCTTTCCCAGAAACTGGAGCACCTTCTCTATTTCGCGCTTTGGATCCTGCAGA
>NW_020715364.1:0-5358 GCF_002925995.2 Terrapene triunguis | reverse complement strand
AGGCATCTTCTGTGGGGTTGGAGGGTGGACGATATGCATCTCCCTGACTCTACTCCAGCCCTTTCCTCCCGCAGTGTGGATCTGAGGCCTGGTCTACACTACGAGTTTAGGTCGACTTTAGCCGCGTTAAATCGACTTAAGCCTGGACACGTTTACACTACGAAGCCCTTTCTGTCGACTTAAAGGGCCCTTTAAACCGGTTTCCTAACACCACCTCGACAAGGGGATTAGCGATAAAATCGGCCTTAGGGGGTCGGAATTGGGTTAGTGTGGACGGAATTCGACATTACTGGCCTCCGGGAGCTATCCCACAGTGCTTCATTGTGACCGCTCTGGACAGCACTCTCATCTCAGATGCACTGGCCAGGTAGACAGGAAAAGCCCCGCGAACGTTTGAATTTCATTTCCTGTTTGCTCAGCGTGGAGAGCACAGGTGACCATGCAGAGCCCATCAGCACAGGTAACCATGATGGAGTCCCAGTCCCAGTCCCAGGATCGCAGAAGAGCTCCAGCCTGGACCGAACGGGAGGTACAGGATCTGATCGCCATCTGGGGAGATGAAGCAGTGCTCGCCGAACTCCGAAACAGTAAAAGAAACGGCAAAACATTAGAAAAGATCTCCAAGGCCATGAAGGACAGAGGCCATAACAGGGACGCGCGGCAGTGCCGCGTGAAAATTAAGGAGCTAAGGCAAGCCTACCACAAAGTCAGAGACGCAAACGGAAGGTCCGGGGCAGAGCCGCAAACATGCCGCTACTACGCGGAGCTGCATGCCATTCTAGGGCGTGCAGCCACCACTAGCCCAAGCGTGTTCTATGAGTCCCTCTCTGCAAACGGGGAAGCGGGTTCGGCGGACGAGGAAGATGAGGATGGAGAGAACATAGATAGCTCACAGCAGCAAGGAAGCGGAGAAACCAGTTACCCCAACAGCCAGGATATGTTTGTCACCCTGGACCTGGAAACAGTAACCCCCGAACTGACCCAAGACCCTGAGGGCACACAGGGGACCTCTGGTGAGTGTACCTTTGCAAAAATTACACATGGTTTAAAAACAAGCGTGTTTAATGATTAATGATTAATTTGCCCTGGCAATCGCGGCCAGTACAGCTACTGGAAAAGTCTGTTAACGTGTATGGGGATGGAGCGGAAATCCTCCAGGGACATCTCCAGAAAGCTCTCCTTCATGTACTCCCAAAGCCTTTGCAAAAGGTTTCTGGGGAGGGCTGCCTTATCCCGTCCGCCATGGTAGGACACTTTACCACGCCAGGCCAGTAGCACGTAGTCTGGAATCATTGCATAACAAAGCATGGCAGCGTATGGTCCCGGTGTTTGCTGGCATGCAGACAACATCCATTCCTTATCTCTCTTTGTTATCCTCAGGAGAGTGATATCATTCACGGTCACCTGGTTAAAATGGGGCAATTTTATTAAGGGGACATTCAGAGGTGCCCCTTCCTGGTCTGCTGAACAGAAATATTCCCCGCTGTTAACCACGCGGTGGGGGGGAGAGGTGAAGTGACCATCCCAGAGAATTGGGTGTGAGGGGGAGGGGAGTTAGTTGGGTTTGTGCTGCATGTTAAACCTGAAATCGCAGCCCCTCCTTTTACATTGCAAACCCATTTTAAATGGCACGGGTGCTTGGTATGGGAAATGAGGGCAGAACTGTTTGAAACCATTCCCACATGTTAAGAAGGTTAAAAAAGCCCAAAGACTATATGTCTTACCATGGCTGCCTGCAAGCTGAAATCTGTGTCCTGGCACTGCGTGAGTGATCTCTCACACCAAACCAGGAGACTCTCAATATAAGAGGAAAAATGCGACCTTGTAACGAAAGCACATGTGCTGTGTGATGTTGTGAACAGCAAAATCTAACGTGAAAGAGTCTACCCATTGTTCTCTAAAATGTATCTTTTTTAACAACCTCTCCCTTCTCCACCAGCTGCAAATCTTACTCCTTCGCAGAGGCTAGTGAATATTCGAAGAAGGAAGCGAAGGACGCGTGACGAAATGTTTACTGAACTTCAGACCGCCTCCCACGCTGACAGAGCACAGCTGAATGCGTGGAGGCAGTCAATGACTGATTTTAAAAAAGCCCAATATGAGCGAGAGGAGAGGTGGCGTGCTGAAGATGAGAAGTTGCGTGCTGAAACGCGGGCTGAAGAGGAGAGGTGGCGTCAACTTGTAATCAGAAAGCAAGAGTCGATGCTCCGGCTGCTGGAGCATCAAAGTGATATGCTCCTGCGTATGGTTGAGCTGCAGGAAAGGCAGCAGGAGCAGAGACCGCCGCTACAGCCCCTCTGTAACCAGCAGCCCTCCTCCCCAAGTCCCATTGCCTCCTCACCCAGACGCCCAAGAACACGGTGGGGGGGCCTTCGGCCACCCACTCACTCCACCCTAGATGATTTCCATAGCAATAAGTTTTAAAGTTTTAAATTGGAGTGTGTCCTTTTCCTTCCCTCCTCCCCCACCCATCCCGGGCTACCTTTCCAATTATCCCCCTAGTTGTGTGCTGAATTAATAAAGAATGCATGAATGTGAAGCAACAATGACTTTATTGCCTCTGCAAGTGGTGCTCGAAGGGGGGAGGGTAGTGGGGGAGGGTGGGGTGGTTGGTTTGCAGGGAAGTAGAGTTAACAGGGTGGTGGGGGAGGGGCAGAGGGTTCATCAAGGAGCAACAAACAGAAGTTTCACTCCGTAGCCTGGCCAGTCACAAAACTGGTTTTCAACGCTTCTCTGATGCGCACCGCGCCCTGCTGTGCTCCTCTAACCGCCCTGGTGTCTGGCTGCGCGTAATCAGCGGCCAGGCGATTTGCCTCAACCTCCCACCCCGCCATAAATGTCTCCCCCTTACTTTCACATATATTGTGGAGCGCACAGCAAGCAGCAATAACAATGGGGAGATTCTTTTCGCTAAGGTCTGAGTGAGTCAGTAAGCTGCGCCAGCGCGCTTTTAAACGGCCAAATGCACATTCCACCACCATTCGGCACTTGCTCAGCCTGTAGTTGAACAGGTCCTGACTACTGTCCAGGCTGCCTGTGTACGGCTTCATGAGCCATGGCATTAAGGGGTAGGCTGGGTCCCCAAGGATCACGATAGGCATTTCAACATCCCCAATGGTTATTTTCTGGTCCGGGAAGAAAGTCCCTTCCTCCAGCTTTCGAAACAGAAGAGACTGCCTGAAGACGCGAGCATCATGTACCCTTCCCGGCCAGCCCACGTTGATGTCGGTGAAACGTCCCTTGTGATCCACCAGGGCTTGCAGCAGCATTGAAAAGTACCCCTTGCGGTTTATGTAGTCGGTGGCTTGGTGCGCCGGTGCCAAGATAGGGATATGGGTTCCGTCTATCGCCCCACCACAGTTTGGGAATCCCATTGCAGCAAAGCCATCCACTATGGTCTGCACGTTTCCCAGAGTCACTACCCTTGATATCACCAGGTCTCTCATTGCCCTGGCAACTTGGATCACAGCAGCCCCCACAGTAGATTTGCCCACTCCAAATTGATTCCCGACTGACCGGTAGCTGTCTGGCGTTGCAAGCTTCCACAGGGCTATCGCCACTCGCTTCTCAACTGTGAGGGCTGCTCTCATCCTGGTATTCTGGCGCTTCAGGGCAGGGGAAAGCAAGTCACAAAGTTCCATGAAAGTGCCCTTATGCATGCGAAAGTTTCGCAGCCACTGGGCATCGTCCCAGACCTGCAACACGATGCGGTCCCACCACTCTGTGCTTGTTTCCCGGGCCCAGAATCGGCGGTCCACGGCATGAACCTGCCCCAGTAACACCAAGATTTCCACATTGCTGGGGCCTGTGCCTTGTGAGAGGTCCATGTCAATTTCCTCATCACTATCGTCGCCGCGCTGCAATCGCCTCCTCCTCAGCTGGTCCTGGTTTGGCTTTGGCATGTCCAGGAGGCTCTGCATGTTTTCCAGGACAATGCGCGTGGTGTTCATAGTGCTCATAATTGCCGCGGTGATCTGAGCGGGCTCCATGATCCCAGTGCTGGCTATGGCGTCTGGTCTGAAAAAAGGCGCGAAAGTAGTATCTGACGGACCAGGGGAAGAAGGGAGGGAGGGAGAGAGGGAGGGAGGGGCGAGTGACACCGCGTACAGGTACAGGGAATGAAAATCAAGAAAGGTGGCTTTGCATCAGGGAGAAACACAAACAACTGTCACACAGAATGCCCCCCCCCCAAAGATTGAACTCAAAAGCCTGGGTTTAGCAGGAGGGAGGGGGGGAAGCAAATGAATGGAGAATAAATCTATTTTTTACATCTTAAGACGACGGCGCAGCATGACTGATAGCCCTTGGCATTTTCTGGGTGCTTGGCAGCAAATACTGGGCGCTTGGCAGTAAGCCTTCAGGTCTATTGCACCATCTGATACCCACTGCAGTACGACAACGATGGATACCAGTCGTAATATACTATCTTCTGCCCAAAAGGCAAGGGGTTGCTGCTGTGTAGCAATCTAGCCCCACATCTGCCAGCCCCATGTCTGCCAGCACCCAGATCGCCATCAGCCTCTTCTGGGTGCTTAGCAGACAATACTGGGCACTTGGCAGAAAATAGCATACTACGACTCTGCTAACGTGCAATGAGCCAGCAGGGCGCCTGGCAGAAAATAGCATACTACGACTGATAACCATCATTGTCTGCCCGGGTGCCCATGATCGACAGCCACTGCAGTACGATGACGACGGTTACCAGTCGTAATAAACCATCTTCTACCAAAAGGCAAGGGGCTGGTGCAATGCAGCCCTACGGCTGCCAGCCCCACAGCTGCCAGCACCCAGATCGCCAATGAAGGCTACCAGTCATGCTGCACCGTCTACCGCCAAAAGGCAGTAAGCTGCTGCTGCTGTTTAGCAATGCAGTCCCACGTTTGCCGGCACCCGGAAGAGATATGGTGACGGTAAGCTGAGCTGAGCGGGCTCAATGCTTGGCGTGGTATGTTGTCTGCACAGGTAACCCAGGTAAAAAGGCGCGAATCTATTGTCTGCCGTTGCTGTGACGGCGGGGGAGGGGCCTGACGCAATGTACCCAGAACCCCTCGCGGCACTGCTTTGCATCATCCGGGCATTGCGATCTCAACCCATAATTCCAATGGGCGCCGGAGGCTCCGGGAACTGTGGGATAGGTACCATAGTGCAATGCGCCGGAAGTCGACGCTAGCCTCGGTACTGTGGACGCGGTCCGCCGACTTCATGCACTTAAAGCATTTTATGTGGGGACACACACAATCGGCTGCATACAACCGGTTTCTATAAAACCGGCTTCTATAAATCCGACCTAATTCTGTAGTGTAGACATAGCCTTAGAGCCTGCAGTGAGCCCTCTGCAGAGTCTAGGAAGTGCAGGAG
>NW_020715363.1:0-5358 GCF_002925995.2 Terrapene triunguis | reverse complement strand
AGGCATCTTCTGTGGGGTTGGAGGGTGGACGATATGCATCTCCCTGACTCTACTCCAGCCCTTTCCTCCCGCAGTGTGGATCTGAGGCCTGGTCTACACTACGAGTTTAGGTCGACTTTAGCCGCGTTAAATCGACTTAAGCCTGGACACGTTTACACTACGAAGCCCTTTCTGTCGACTTAAAGGGCCCTTTAAACCGGTTTCCTAACACCACCTCGACAAGGGGATTAGCGATAAAATCGGCCTTAGGGGGTCGGAATTGGGTTAGTGTGGACGGAATTCGACATTACTGGCCTCCGGGAGCTATCCCACAGTGCTTCATTGTGACCGCTCTGGACAGCACTCTCATCTCAGATGCACTGGCCAGGTAGACAGGAAAAGCCCCGCGAACGTTTGAATTTCATTTCCTGTTTGCTCAGCGTGGAGAGCACAGGTGACCATGCAGAGCCCATCAGCACAGGTAACCATGATGGAGTCCCAGTCCCAGTCCCAGGATCGCAGAAGAGCTCCAGCCTGGACCGAACGGGAGGTACAGGATCTGATCGCCATCTGGGGAGATGAAGCAGTGCTCGCCGAACTCCGAAACAGTAAAAGAAACGGCAAAACATTAGAAAAGATCTCCAAGGCCATGAAGGACAGAGGCCATAACAGGGACGCGCGGCAGTGCCGCGTGAAAATTAAGGAGCTAAGGCAAGCCTACCACAAAGTCAGAGACGCAAACGGAAGGTCCGGGGCAGAGCCGCAAACATGCCGCTACTACGCGGAGCTGCATGCCATTCTAGGGCGTGCAGCCACCACTAGCCCAAGCGTGTTCTATGAGTCCCTCTCTGCAAACGGGGAAGCGGGTTCGGCGGACGAGGAAGATGAGGATGGAGAGAACATAGATAGCTCACAGCAGCAAGGAAGCGGAGAAACCAGTTACCCCAACAGCCAGGATATGTTTGTCACCCTGGACCTGGAAACAGTAACCCCCGAACTGACCCAAGACCCTGAGGGCACACAGGGGACCTCTGGTGAGTGTACCTTTGCAAAAATTACACATGGTTTAAAAACAAGCGTGTTTAATGATTAATGATTAATTTGCCCTGGCAATCGCGGCCAGTACAGCTACTGGAAAAGTCTGTTAACGTGTATGGGGATGGAGCGGAAATCCTCCAGGGACATCTCCAGAAAGCTCTCCTTCATGTACTCCCAAAGCCTTTGCAAAAGGTTTCTGGGGAGGGCTGCCTTATCCCGTCCGCCATGGTAGGACACTTTACCACGCCAGGCCAGTAGCACGTAGTCTGGAATCATTGCATAACAAAGCATGGCAGCGTATGGTCCCGGTGTTTGCTGGCATGCAGACAACATCCATTCCTTATCTCTCTTTGTTATCCTCAGGAGAGTGATATCATTCACGGTCACCTGGTTAAAATGGGGCAATTTTATTAAGGGGACATTCAGAGGTGCCCCTTCCTGGTCTGCTGAACAGAAATATTCCCCGCTGTTAACCACGCGGTGGGGGGGAGAGGTGAAGTGACCATCCCAGAGAATTGGGTGTGAGGGGGAGGGGAGTTAGTTGGGTTTGTGCTGCATGTTAAACCTGAAATCGCAGCCCCTCCTTTTACATTGCAAACCCATTTTAAATGGCACGGGTGCTTGGTATGGGAAATGAGGGCAGAACTGTTTGAAACCATTCCCACATGTTAAGAAGGTTAAAAAAGCCCAAAGACTATATGTCTTACCATGGCTGCCTGCAAGCTGAAATCTGTGTCCTGGCACTGCGTGAGTGATCTCTCACACCAAACCAGGAGACTCTCAATATAAGAGGAAAAATGCGACCTTGTAACGAAAGCACATGTGCTGTGTGATGTTGTGAACAGCAAAATCTAACGTGAAAGAGTCTACCCATTGTTCTCTAAAATGTATCTTTTTTAACAACCTCTCCCTTCTCCACCAGCTGCAAATCTTACTCCTTCGCAGAGGCTAGTGAATATTCGAAGAAGGAAGCGAAGGACGCGTGACGAAATGTTTACTGAACTTCAGACTGCCTCCCACGCTGACAGAGCACAGCTGAATGCGTGGAGGCAGTCAATGACTGATTTTAAAAAAGCCCAATATGAGCGAGAGGAGAGGTGGCGTGCTGAAGATGAGAAGTTGCGTGCTGAAACGCGGGCTGAAGAGGAGAGGTGGCGTCAACTTGTAATCAGAAAGCAAGAGTCGATGCTCCGGCTGCTGGAGCATCAAAGTGATATGCTCCTGCGTATGGTTGAGCTGCAGGAAAGGCAGCAGGAGCAGAGACCGCCGCTACAGCCCCTCTGTAACCAGCAGCCCTCCTCCCCAAGTCCCATTGCCTCCTCACCCAGACGCCCAAGAACACGGTGGGGGGGCCTTCGGCCACCCACTCACTCCACCCTAGATGATTTCCATAGCAATAAGTTTTAAAGTTTTAAATTGGAGTGTGTCCTTTTCCTTCCCTCCTCCCCCACCCATCCCGGGCTACCTTTCCAATTATCCCCCTAGTTGTGTGCTGAATTAATAAAGAATGCATGAATGTGAAGCAACAATGACTTTATTGCCTCTGCAAGTGGTGCTCGAAGGGGGGAGGGTAGTGGGGGAGGGTGGGGTGGTTGGTTTGCAGGGAAGTAGAGTTAACAGGGTGGTGGGGGAGGGGCAGAGGGTTCATCAAGGAGCAACAAACAGAAGTTTCACTCCGTAGCCTGGCCAGTCACAAAACTGGTTTTCAACGCTTCTCTGATGCGCACCGCGCCCTGCTGTGCTCCTCTAACCGCCCTGGTGTCTGGCTGCGCGTAATCAGCGGCCAGGCGATTTGCCTCAACCTCCCACCCCGCCATAAATGTCTCCCCCTTACTTTCACATATATTGTGGAGCGCACAGCAAGCAGCAATAACAATGGGGAGATTCTTTTCGCTAAGGTCTGAGTGAGTCAGTAAGCTGCGCCAGCGCGCTTTTAAACGGCCAAATGCACATTCCACCACCATTCGGCACTTGCTCAGCCTGTAGTTGAACAGGTCCTGACTACTGTCCAGGCTGCCTGTGTACGGCTTCATGAGCCATGGCATTAAGGGGTAGGCTGGGTCCCCAAGGATCACGATAGGCATTTCAACATCCCCAATGGTTATTTTCTGGTCCGGGAAGAAAGTCCCTTCCTCCAGCTTTCGAAACAGAAGAGACTGCCTGAAGACGCGAGCATCATGTACCCTTCCCGGCCAGCCCACGTTGATGTCGGTGAAACGTCCCTTGTGATCCACCAGGGCTTGCAGCAGCATTGAAAAGTACCCCTTGCGGTTTATGTAGTCGGTGGCTTGGTGCGCCGGTGCCAAGATAGGGATATGGGTTCCGTCTATCGCCCCACCACAGTTTGGGAATCCCATTGCAGCAAAGCCATCCACTATGGTCTGCACGTTTCCCAGAGTCACTACCCTTGATATCACCAGGTCTCTCATTGCCCTGGCAACTTGGATCACAGCAGCCCCCACAGTAGATTTGCCCACTCCAAATTGATTCCCGACTGACCGGTAGCTGTCTGGCGTTGCAAGCTTCCACAGGGCTATCGCCACTCGCTTCTCAACTGTGAGGGCTGCTCTCATCCTGGTATTCTGGCGCTTCAGGGCAGGGGAAAGCAAGTCACAAAGTTCCATGAAAGTGCCCTTATGCATGCGAAAGTTTCGCAGCCACTGGGCATCGTCCCAGACCTGCAACACGATGCGGTCCCACCACTCTGTGCTTGTTTCCCGGGCCCAGAATCGGCGGTCCACGGCATGAACCTGCCCCAGTAACACCAAGATTTCCACATTGCTGGGGCCTGTGCCTTGTGAGAGGTCCATGTCAATTTCCTCATCACTATCGTCGCCGCGCTGCAATCGCCTCCTCCTCAGCTGGTCCTGGTTTGGCTTTGGCATGTCCAGGAGGCTCTGCATGTTTTCCAGGACAATGCGCGTGGTGTTCATAGTGCTCATAATTGCCGCGGTGATCTGAGCGGGCTCCATGATCCCAGTGCTGGCTATGGCGTCTGGTCTGAAAAAAGGCGCGAAAGTAGTATCTGACGGACCAGGGGAAGAAGGGAGGGAGGGAGAGAGGGAGGGAGGGGCGAGTGACACCGCGTACAGGTACAGGGAATGAAAATCAAGAAAGGTGGCTTTGCATCAGGGAGAAACACAAACAACTGTCACACAGAATGCCCCCCCCCCAAAGATTGAACTCAAAAGCCTGGGTTTAGCAGGAGGGAGGGGGGGAAGCAAATGAATGGAGAATAAATCTATTTTTTACATCTTAAGACGACGGCGCAGCATGACTGATAGCCCTTGGCATTTTCTGGGTGCTTGGCAGCAAATACTGGGCGCTTGGCAGTAAGCCTTCAGGTCTATTGCACCATCTGATACCCACTGCAGTACGACAACGATGGATACCAGTCGTAATATACTATCTTCTGCCCAAAAGGCAAGGGGTTGCTGCTGTGTAGCAATCTAGCCCCACATCTGCCAGCCCCATGTCTGCCAGCACCCAGATCGCCATCAGCCTCTTCTGGGTGCTTAGCAGACAATACTGGGCACTTGGCAGAAAATAGCATACTACGACTCTGCTAACGTGCAATGAGCCAGCAGGGCGCCTGGCAGAAAATAGCATACTACGACTGATAACCATCATTGTCTGCCCGGGTGCCCATGATCGACAGCCACTGCAGTACGATGACGACGGTTACCAGTCGTAATAAACCATCTTCTACCAAAAGGCAAGGGGCTGGTGCAATGCAGCCCTACGGCTGCCAGCCCCACAGCTGCCAGCACCCAGATCGCCAATGAAGGCTACCAGTCATGCTGCACCGTCTACCGCCAAAAGGCAGTAAGCTGCTGCTGCTGTTTAGCAATGCAGTCCCACGTTTGCCGGCACCCGGAAGAGATATGGTGACGGTAAGCTGAGCTGAGCGGGCTCAATGCTTGGCGTGGTATGTTGTCTGCACAGGTAACCCAGGTAAAAAGGCGCGAATCTATTGTCTGCCGTTGCTGTGACGGCGGGGGAGGGGCCTGACGCAATGTACCCAGAACCCCTCGCGGCACTGCTTTGCATCATCCGGGCATTGCGATCTCAACCCATAATTCCAATGGGCGCCGGAGGCTCCGGGAACTGTGGGATAGGTACCATAGTGCAATGCGCCGGAAGTCGACGCTAGCCTCGGTACTGTGGACGCGGTCCGCCGACTTCATGCACTTAAAGCATTTTATGTGGGGACACACACAATCGGCTGCATACAACCGGTTTCTATAAAACCGGCTTCTATAAATCCGACCTAATTCTGTAGTGTAGACATAGCCTTAGAGCCTGCAGTGAGCCCTCTGCAGAGTCTAGGAAGTGCAGGAG
>NW_020715362.1:0-12777 GCF_002925995.2 Terrapene triunguis | reverse complement strand
TATTCAGCTGCAGTGCATTTCCTATGATGGGAAAAGCAACAGGGCCAGGCGGCAGCTTCCCACTTCCAGACATCTTTTTCCATGCTGAAAGGAAAAGAAGGCAAGAGATGCACACTGCTAGGAAAATAGTTGTTGCTCCCAGAGGCTCCATTACAGAGTGTAGCAATTATTCTGGGTTCTAGCAGGGAGTTTACTGGTATTTCAGAATCCACACTTTATATATTGTGCGGTGGAACAGATCATGCAAGCCAATAGCCTCTCTCAGTTCCGCTTGGTAAACTAGATTAGTCATTGTCCAGCAAAAGAGACCTGATATCAAACTAGGAATGATCTCCTTTGAACCTTTATTTGTATATCATGTGTGTTTGCCCCTCCAGCCTTTGTTCGTATTTGTCCAGAGAGGGCAAATGTTAATCATAAAGTGAATCTTTCTAAAGCGGTCCAGACTTCCATGGACTTCTCCAGTTTTGATACATATTGCATGGAGGCATGCTGTTAGCTGAAATATTACATACTTACACTGACAAAAAACTTGGTTAACACATAGTTAAGGGTGTCCCAAAGTATATTGTTGTAGGATATGTAATATGTAGCATGTATATTTTAGATGTCGGAACATGTGAAAAGATACCAACTTGTCTTGCAAGTAAAGAGAACAGCCAGGTGAAAAGCTGAGCTAGCAACCTGATGAGGTGACCACCCGCATCAGCAGTTTGATCTGGAAAAAAACAGACTTAGCAAACTAATCATAATGTTAGGCAAGAAAGTGGTTACAAATATATAATGAATAGCTTTGTAACAATGTATGTAAGGCACGCACCTGAAAATGGGGGTGCACTTGCATTTAACCCTCTGCTATGCCCTATTTCATGGACTGATCACTCACTGAAGCAGCAAATAAATGGCATACTTTCTTCAGCTCAAGAGTCGGTCTATGAACCTGTGCGGGCTGAATAGTGGGGAAAAGAACTGGAGAACAATTATGTTCTTCTAGAACACTGAGTTCAGGGAAACTTAAACTTCTCAAAAACCAGACACTGAAGAGTTAAGGTATTTTAAATGCAAACTTGTGAAAACCAGGCAATTTAGACTTAAGGTATCACCCACACAATGGTAACTGCCTCCTTGGGGCTGGGAATCATCTGTATTCACTCCAGCTGCATTCACTGAGGTGGGGCTAACTGTACGGAATGGTGGAAGAGTTAGTTGGAGCAGCTGGCCAGAGCTGTGATTGTCATATGAAGTGAATGGAGGGGGGCGTGATCAAAGCAAAGCAGTGCATGTGTACCTTGAGAGAGGAAGTATGCCTCATGTTAGCACTGCCTTGTGTAGACTCTGGCCATGTCTCCACTACAAAGTTTTGCCAATGTGAGTTACATTGGTGTACAGCTGCTGGAATTAGTACGTTGATTATGCGTGTGCATACTTGGCTTCCTGTGTTAGCACTGTGCGTACTAGCCAAGAGTGCTTGTGCCAATGCACAGGGTGATGAGCTATAGGTAGGTCTCCCACTAAGCAACCTGCCACTGTTCAGCGCACTGTTGTTTGGGTAGTTTTGGCAATGCATGGTGGGGCATAAACAAGTCATATACAGGTGACTGGGCGCAAGGCGACAACGTCCCATAATGCTGTGATCTCCATCCCGTAATATCATCCTTATCCCTATAATTTTCATGCCTAGTTTCAATTTCTTACAAACCCGTGTGGGACTGGTTGCTGTCCGCCATCGCTGACAGAAGCATGGAGCCTGCACAGTTCTGCACGATTGTCATGAGCATTGCAAGCACAGGACTGTAGCGAGGCGGTGGGATACCCCACAGCCCCGCTGAGGGCCGAACCTCTCCTAACACCAACGTGGGCGGAGCCACCGGGTCCGGCGCCTGCCCCTCAGAGGTCACGGTGCTGACCCGGAAGTATAAAAGCCCACCTGCAGAGCTCAGTGGGGAACAAGCCGGCGGAGAGAGCAGACGTCTGTGGCCGAGCTCCCGCTTGGGAGACAGCAGCAGGCCGCGACCGGCCTGCTGACTCACCAGGCCAGCCGAGCCTACCCCTCTCCCAGTACTCTGAGGAGGACTGGCCGAGCCTGCCCCTTTCCAGTTACCCCGAAGAGGAGCCGAGCCTGCCCCTTTCCAGCTATCCCGAGGAGGAGCCGAGCCTGCCCCGTTCCAGCTACCCAGAGGAGGAGCCGAGCCTGCCCCTTTCCTGCTATCCCGAGGAGGAGCCGATCATACCCGTCGCTACCTACCCGGAGGAACCGATGCTGGTGGAGAGCACCAAGGACACTAGTACGGCCCAGGTACCCTACGAGGGGGAGTGTGGAAGTAGCCTGGGGGCAGCCGACCCCAGTCTGGCTGCAGCACTGCCAGAGCCTATGTCAGTGTGTTGCGGCCAGGATCCCCACTGACAGCTGCTAGGGCCCCGGGCTGGGACGCAGTGGAGTGGGAGGGCCTGCGTCCCCCCTGCCACCCACTCCTTGGGTGGCAGACTCACCCTTTCTCCTGGCCTAGAGAGGCTGGGACCTCTTGCTCCTTGACTCAGCCCCTGCTTAAGGGCCTGGGTTCCTGACTGACTATTTGATTGCTGCCCCGCCCTGACCTAGGGCCTGGGCTGCTACAAATATTGACTCAGCCCCTGCTTAAGGGCCTGGGTTCCCGAACTATTGACTCAGCCCCTGCTTGAGGGCCTGAGCTCCAGACTGCGTGGTTGCTGCCCCGCCCTCAGGGCCGGCTCCAGGGTTTTGGCTGCTCCAAGCAGCCAAAACCAAAAAAAAAAAAAAAAAAAGCCGTGATTGTGATCTGCGGCGGCAATTCGGACGGAGGTCCTTCTCTCCCAGGTAGAGTGAGGGACCGTCCGCCGAATTGCTGCCGAATACCTGGACGTGCCGCCCCTCTCCGGAGCGGCCGCCCCAAGCACCTGCTTGACAAGCTGGTGCCTGGAGCCGGCCCTGCCCGCCCTGATTGAGGGCCCAGGGCTTTTTCTGACCTATTGGCTCAGCCCCTGCTTAGGGGCCTGAGCCCCAAACCGTGTGTTTGCTGTCCCAGACTACCACTGGACCAGGACTGACGGCGGACCAGAGCGAGGCGGTGGGATACCCCACAGCCCCGCTGAGGGCCGAACCTCGGCCGAGACTACTACAAGGACACACAATCCTCCGGTATTTGAAGAGCTGCGTGAAGTACTACGGGGAACATGACGATTTTCGGGGAGTCAGTTTGCGGTGAGACATAGGGAGAACTAATTCACGGTGATTGTTGGTGTTCATGGAGCAGCTGCAGACGGTGGCGCACCACTTTTGGGCTCAAGCAGCGAACACTAGCTGGTGGGATTGCATGGCAATGCAGGTTTGGGATGACAAGCAGTGGCTGCAGAGCTTTCAGATGCACAAGGCCACATTCCTGGATCTGTATGCCGAGCTCGCCCCAGCAATCCAACACAGGGACACCAAACTGAGAGCCTTACACAGTGGAGAAGCGAGTGGTAAGCACGCTGTGGAAACTTGCAACACTGAATTGCTACCAGTCACTGGGAAGTCATTTTGGAGTGGGAAAATACACTGTGGGGGCAGTTTTCATGCAAGAGTGCAGGACCATTAATTGTGTCCTGCTATGCAGGACCGTGACTCTCAGCAATGTGCAGGACATAGTGGATGGCTTTGCAGCTATTGAACTGCAGTGGAGCAATAGACAGCATGCATATCCCTATTTTGGCCCCAGAGCACCTTGCCACAGAGTGCATCAACAGAAAGGGCTACTTTTCCATGGTTATGCAAGTGCTGGTGGATCACTGGGGATGCTTCATTGACATCTGTGTTGGCTAGTCAGGGAAGATGAGTGATGCTCGCATCTTTAAGAACACAGGACTATTCAGAAAGCTACAAGCAGGGACATTCTGTCCTGACCAACTGATTACCGTTGACGATGTTGAAATGGCAATAATGATCCTGGGGGATCCAGTCTACCTCTTACTCCCCTGATTCATGAAGCCATACACTGGCCACCATGAGAGCCTCAACAGGCTCAGCAGGTGCAGAATGACAGCTGAATGTGTGTTTGGTAGATTGAAAGGGCGCTGGTGTTGTTTACTTATCGGATTGGATCTCAGCGCAAAAAATATCCCAATGGTTATAGCTGCCTGTTATGTCCTGCATAACATCTCTGAAGCAAAGGGGGAGAACTTGCTTCGGGATGGAGGTGGAGCAGCTGTTTGCTGAGTTTGAACAGCCGGACACAAGAACTATCAGACGAGCTCAACGCAGAGTTACACGGCTTACGGAGGCTTTGAAAGGGCACTTTAACAGCAAACCAGAGTAAAGTGCTGTGGTGCACTGTGCTCAACCTGGCATTGCAGTTTGGGGGCCTGTTAGGAACTGTGTGGTGCTTGCTGCACATCTGTGCCTACATCACTGCCAGTGCAGCTAACAATGTTGGGATACTTGCTGTACCTTTTGCTACACCGTTTGCCACTGATCCTATCGGTTGTGAATGTACAAGACCACTACTTTCACTGCCAGCAGGCATTATAAGCCATGAGTTGTAAACTAAAAAAGATGAATCACTTTCAAAATTAAAGAGGTTTAGTCAGTTACAAAAAAAAGCACCTAATGAACAATCTGAAGAACTTAAAAGTAAATACGTTTTAATTAAAAAAAAATTAGGAACCTTAATAAATAAACAAGAGAAAGGAACATCCATGTCCATTGTAGCTACACATAACATCATCCGTGGCTCTCTCCGGTCAGTGTATGTGAAGCTGTGGCTGTCCATGCTTTCCCTTGGGGTGGAGTGGTGAGGGGTAGGCGTGTGGGCCCTGAGGCCATGTGGTATGCTTGAGGGGTGGATTTAGGGAGGTGCTATGCTGCAGTTCTCCACTGACTGCAATGGGAATCAGTTCTGGGATTGTTGGACCTGGCAGTCCACAAGAGTCTGCCGCATCTGTGTTTGCTGCCGGAGAAGCCCCATTATGTCCTGGTGCATCTCCCTCTTCTTTTCCTGGTGGTCCTTTCTCCTCTCCATGCATTCCTTCTCTAGGCTGCCTGCAACGTTCATCCTCCATGCCCTCTATTCAAGGTGTGATGCAGCGCTGGCTTGCAGGATCTCACAGAACATCTCCTCCCATGTCCTCTTTTTTCTCCTCATCTGGATTGGTCATTCCATGGGTGTGGAGGGGGAAGTCCTCAAGGCCACAATGGCCCCAGCTGCAGATAAAACACACAGATGTACCATTGCCAGTATAGTAGGAAGGGAAAGCAAAACTTAAGATTCAGAGTTCCCCCCTTCCCTTGTTCCCTGAAAGCATTAAACAAGACACACTAGTTGGCACTTTTCCTTTGGAGTGTTTGACCGCAGTGCCACTCACAGCACCAGCCATGGGGAGTATGGCCTGCCAGTGGGGCGGGAAATGAGGAGGGAATTGCTGGGATGTAGGAAATTGAGCATAGGCAATGGCACTGAATACTGGCACCATTCTCCACAAGGTGGTGGGTTTACCTGATACCTCATTCCTGAGGGTAACAACGGTGCTACTGGTGTCCCAGTGTCGCCCAGGCCCATGTGCTGCTAGCCTGTGTACTGCAATGTTGCCAGCTGAAGTTATCACCAACTGGCATGGGAAAGCGTCCTACCAGGAGGAAGAGATAAGGCTGGCATCCCTAGAAAAGTACCTCCAGGGAAGTGTCATCAAGATCTCTCATGAAGATTCAAGGGACATCCCTGTGTACGTAAAGAAACTGCTCCACGTGGCCCCCCTCCCACCTCCGCATAGGGGATTGAAACACAGATAACTCTACTGCTATTTGTTGTTTGTCTACCTCTGCTAGTATGAATCAATTAATGAAAATTTGATAGTTGTGTCCTGATAAGTTTGGAGAGTCATAACTGTCATGGGAAATTTATTTACACACTTACCCAAGGTTCCTTCCCCTGCTTTGGGCTTGTCCGTGCTCGACTGCTGGGACTGGCTGGACTACGGTGGAGTCAAAAACAGATCCTGGCTCGCAGCACAGCTGGACTCCCCTCCCCAGTTGCCTGTCCCCATTCTCCTCCTCCTCCTACACCTCTCGGTTCAAGGCAGGGTCCTGTGACCTGGGCTCCTCTGAGGTATCCACGGTGGTGTGAAGGGTCAGGCTGGTTTGGAGCTGTGCCTGCCCAGCCTCTTCTCCCCACAGGCCCAGTATCTCCTCACTACTCCCGGTGTGTAGCCGGCATGGTCAGCTGGGAAGTTGCACACAACACTGGAGAGCTGCTAGGGGTGCTCACTCAGTTGGACAATCAGGAAAAGGCATTTTAAAAAATTCATGGACGTTTTAAGTGTGGGGAGAGGGTAGCTTCCAGTCTACATGACCACTGGGCAGTGGAGTTCACAATTGTGACAAGAGCGGCCAGCGTCGGGCATTGTGGGACAGGTGCTGGAGGACTGTTAGGGTCAACTCATGCTGAATTGACATATGTACATGAACCATGGCTCAATGCTAGTTGGGGAGGTGGCATTACTATGTCAACGTAACGGTGCACATACATCAGTGGGAGACAACTTGAAGGGGAGACCTATGCACTACTACGTCAATGCACAGCAGCTTTGGCACCTGGGAAAGAATTCCCTGTTGTAACTCAGAGCCCTCCCCTTCTAGCGTCCCATCACTGGCCGTTGAAGATATTTGCTGCTAGCAGTCACAAATCAGCTACATGCCATTGTAGCAGTCCCATCATACCATCCCCTCCATAAATGTATCAAGCTCGGTCTTGAAGCCAGTTAGATTTTTTGCCCCCACTGCTCCCCTTGGAAGGCTGTTTCAGAATTTTACTCCTCTGATGGTTAGAAACCTTTGTTTAATTTCAAGCCTAAACTTGTTGACGGCCAGTTTATACCTATTTGTTCTTGTGTTCACAGTGGTATTTAACTTAAATACCTCCTCTCCCTGGTATTTATCCCTCTGATGTATTTATTGACAGCAGTTATATCTCCCCTCAGCCTTTGTTTGGATAGGCTAAACAAGCCAAGCTCTTTGAGTCTCCTCTCATAAGGTTGGTTTTACATTCCTCTGATTGTCCTTGTAGCCATTCTCTGCACCTGTTCTAGTTTGAATTCAACTTTCTTAAACATGGTAATCCAGAACTACACACAGTATTCCAGGTGAGGTCTCACCAGTGCCTTGTATAATAGTACTAACACTTCCCTGTCTCTACTGGCAATACCTTGCCTGATGCATCCTAGGACTCCATTAGCCTTTTTCGCAGCCACATCACATTGATGGCTCATAGTCATCCTGTGATCAACCAATACAGCCAGGTCTTTCTCCTCTGTCACTTCCAACTGATAAGTACCAACTTATAGCAAAAATTCTTGTTGTTAGTCCCTAAGTGCATGACCTAGCATTTTGCACTATTAAAATTCATTCCATTTCTATTACTTCAGTTTTCAAAGTCATCCAGATCTTCTTGAATGATATTCCAGTTGTGGAAGTAGAGCAAGAACTGACAGGGATTTGAAGGGGATTTCAATGCAAACAGTCTCTTCTGTGAGCAAGAGTCAGGCTAGCTCTTACCCTAATAACGCGAGACTTGTAGACGTGAGGATTGTGTGAGGCGAGTGGGAAAGAACTGTGTGAGAAGTTGGGGTGTCGGAGGAGGACTGTCCGTGGGGCTGTCTGTCCCTGTTGGGCTTACGCCATCCGAACTTATTGACTGTGCAGCAAGATCAGATGCAGAGCGGTACTGGGGAACTGTTTTGCCGCCCCCAATAAGGTTAGTTTGAAGTGGTACTGAGGACTTAGTTTGCCACGCTCAATAAGGTAGTTGTATGCGGTACTGGGGACTATAGTTTGGCCGCCTCCAATAAGGTTAATGCATAAGGGAAATGCATTAGGTTAATGCACCGGTGCAGAGGGGTTGTGGTAACGCCCTCAGAGAAGAACACAGGTGTGTTCAGTCTGGACAGAGGGGTTGTGGTGACGCCCTCAGGTTAAAATAAAAAAAAAAGATAAAAAGAGGAGAAAACCGATGCATCGTGGTATTTAGAAACAGAGGCCTTAATGAATGTGTGTGTACACCAGTGTGAATGAGAATCGCCGGAAGACACCCAGAGTATTCTGCGAAGCTGTTGACTCGTGACCAGAAATATTCTAAAGCAAGCCCGGTGACTCTCCACCTAGAGGATCGGTAAAAGCTCCAACCCACGGTGGGCTGCCTCTGCCTGGCATTGTCCAGCAAGGGAGCTACCTGGGTCTAGGAGTGTGTGAACCCATCTTCCCTCCCCTTTCATCTCCGTGTGAGTCACTGACTGATCTGACCATCTCACTGGAGGCAATGAGAGTAAGCGGCGCCGTCTCTCTGAGACTAGCCGACACTCTTTGCTGAAGGGAGATGTAGGAGGGTCGTGGCCATCCTCGTTAACCTCTCCTGTGTGAGTGCCCTGTAGGGTGAGACCCTTAGTTTCTGAGCCGTTAGCGAACAGGGCGTTCTCCCTGTGTGTGATTGGAAAATGGGTGGGGGACAGTCTAAGCATTCCCTCTCACCCCCTAAGGGTACCCCAGCATATTACATGTACGTACATTATGGTCCTAAAACCTGCAGATATTTAGAAAATTGGATTCTTTACATGTGTGAAAATCCATCTAAACAATGCCCACTAGAAGGCACCTTCAATCTAGATAAGATCATACATCTCAGAGGAGCTTTTAATCACCAAAAAGCCTCTGACACACAGTGGGAGCAATTTGTCTATTGAGGAAAGGAATGGGTAATTTTGAAATTCAGCTTGGCCCAGAGATAAAGAGAAAGTTGCTTTGCGTTCAAAGTCAAGAATCAACGCAGACCATGCTAAGTACAAAGATAAACTGCTTTCGGCCCCAGCTGGCTGTGAAAAAATATAGACAGAGGTAAACCAAAGGCAATACAAGTTACAGGACTGAGATTACATTTGCAAAGCTTAACTGTTCAGTGAGATTCAACAGTCTGCCTTTGCGACCCTGGAGCCGGCGTGGTTTGGGGACTCTGAAGAAGCCACAGGCAGCCAGCTTGGACTGGAATCTCTGAAAAAGATGCCCAGGAGACCCCAGGGTGTAAAAGAACAGCCCTTCCAAGAGCGGAAGCATGTTGGAAATTCTGGACAAGCTGTATACAGGATAATCTCCCGTCCACCTCTTCCCCTTCTCTGAATGTTATACACAGATGTGGCCAGTCTGGACGAACGTGTGTGAGTATGAAAGTGGCTTAGGGCTTGGGGCATTAATGTTTTTCTTCCCCTGAGTGATGTGGGAATGTTCCCAACACTCTCTGTTGTTGTTTTATTATTTTATTAATGAAGCTTTAAAATTCAGTCATATGGTGTGTTTTTTTATCTTCCCCCAATGATCCTGCGGTGTCAGCCAGATCACCTGACACGAGGGATAGATTGGTAACAGAAATCTGTCACAGTTTGGTGGGCAATTGACAAAAGGGGGGAGCCCTGCAGAACGCACACCATCTATTTGTTTTGCCCTTGTTATTTTATGTTTGCTTTGCTTGGTATTGTTGGTATTATATGTTAAGAATTGCATGATTAAAAGTGTGTTCTCTCTCAGCTGCAGTAGGTCTGGGAACCGGAGAGGGGTTTTGCAGTCCTCTCTCCACCCCGGTTGATGGAGAAGGGTGGCAGGTGGATCTACCCCCAGTCGTAGCAGGACTGGGCAATAGAGGAGTTGGGGAATAAGGGAAGAGATGTGTACCTGACAGCTAGAGAGAAAATTGAACAGTTAAATGCCAATTGGCTGTGTGTTCTGTCCAGGTGGAAAGCCTCATGTGGGAGGACTCGGGTAGCCTTGTGAGTAAGAATGTTTAAGGGAAGAGACCAGGAAGGGTGGGGGCTAGTTGAGAAGCCCACCCTTCTAGCTAAATTGGTAGTGGAACAAAGCCGGTGCCCATGGAAGGGACGGTTCAGCGAGGAAAGCAGGATTGGGCCCAAGCGGGCAAGCAACAGATAGAGAGACTGGAAAACAGGTTGGAAAGTTTGAGGGCATAGTGGAAGGAAGGAGTAAGTAAGTATAAGCATGGGGATTTCAAATCCCCAGGACAATACTTGAAATGGTGATTTGAGTTGATAAAAAGTGGCCGTTGGGAGACAAGCAAGTGATTTAAGGAAAGGGTGAGAAGTTATCTCTGTAGTTGCTGGAGGGAACAGCAGTTGAACTTTGTAAAAATGCTAAAGAGGAAAGTTCTCGCTGTCTTTGAAATGTTTGTAAATAAATCCATGCAAAGAAATTATTTGATTGCAATCATTTGGCTATGAACAATTTAGTCAAATTAGCTAAAGAAATGTATACAGTGCTATTTAATTAAAATCCTATTAGGCTCTAAGGGGCTACAATAAGTAGTGTTTTCTTTCAGATCACTGTGTGTTTGAAAGCAGGAGTTAGAAGTAAAAGGCAATCAAAATTCTGGTAAAGTTAATTGTGTCCCTTTTTAAGTAAGAATCTTTAAGCTGTGGATAGCTTTGGATCCAGAAGCAAGCCAGAACGCATCTGTATTAATGCAAATTATCTAACTAATAAGGTAGAAGCCACTGAAACCTGGGCTGCCTATGAAACAAATACAAGAAAATATGGGGTAATTCCTCTGTTTTGCCTGAAATCAACAAGGGTATTTGTATATTTTAAGCAATGACTGACTGCCCAGAAGGGGTAGACCTCTGTTTTTTTGTCTTTCAGATAATCAGAGAAATCTGATGCCAGCTGAAAAGCAATCAACATACCATGCATTTACTGGCATAATAGCAATTCTGTTCTGTGTTCTATGTCCTGTCTTGTGGTGTTTGTCTCATGGCCAGAATTGTTGTGTTTAATATTTTCATAGGATAGTCTAGTTTAAAATCAAACAGAAGAGTTAAATTAAAATGCAGATACTTGTTTTATTCAACTTGAAATACAAAGTGTTTGGATAAATCAGGAAAATGTGATATAATAAAGTCTAACACATTTGCTTAAGTAAGAAAAAGAAACTTCATTGGCCAGATCTTTTAATTGAAAAAATTGTTGTTAAACTTTGCACACCGACAGTCTTTGGAAGCAAGGACATGAAAGGTTAACCCACTCCCCATATTGCACATGGAATCCTTCTGGCTACCTCAGATTTCTAGCCAGAGGGCTGGGGAGGGAGGGAAGCTATTGGACACCAGAGGTTGTACTGAGGGACTCCTCAAAAGTGGGTGTGCTCGTCCTGGCTTGTTGCTCCAAAGCTCTGTAATAAAGTTATTTTACTGGAAGGGTGTATGTGGCATACATTGAATAATAAGACTAAAGTACTGTATAATGGCAGTATGTATGTGTTCATTGCGGGAAAAAGGTGTGTGAGTGGAGAGTGGAAGTTTCCTTTGTAGGTTAAAGAAGCCAAGAAGGGGAGAAGGAAAAAGAACAGAACAGTCCAGAAGATAAGACGCTGGCCCCGTTCAAGGACACTGCTCATGGCTGGGACTTGGCTCGAGCCAACAAAAGCGGGGGGGGGGGGGGCTTGAATGTGCCCAAGCAGCTGTAAAATCTGCAAACACTGCCAGGCATTAATGAAATGTGTCAGGTTTCTTTTCTCACAGGTAAAAGAAGCATTATCTAAAGACCCTAGCAGCCCTGCCATTTATTGAAACCAGGAGACTGAGTCTACGTAAGGTCCATCAACGAAAGACTGCTCTGGCTCCACACTGGAAAGGCCCTTACCATGTCCTGCTACCTACCAACACCACTGTAAAGTGTCAAGGACTGACTGCCTGGACCCATGCTTCTCACTGCAAGAAAGCCCCTCCGCCTCGAGATAATTCCACTCGATCAGCCTGTCTCTTCTTTTGGTATTTCTTTTCCTCCTTCTGGACAGCAGGAGAAAAGGACAAGGTGATGTGCTGGTAACCTCTCCCTTGTCCACTGATAGAGCTAACCTGCATTCAGTATTTGCTACAGAAACCAAAGCATTACAGGGTGATGTGCTAGTAACCTCTCCCCTGTATGATGCTGAGCCACGATTGCTTCAGGAAAGAAGAAAGAAATACTTGTTCCGCTGAAATTGCCAAAGTCCAGGAATTCCTGACTACAAAAGATTTTAAGAACTGACCCTGGTGAAGAAACAAAGAATTATACACTGGCAGGAAAAAACCTTGTGGGACCCATGTTTGGGAATGTGGTATTGATTCGATTTTGGGGTTTATTCTACAGGCTGTGCCCTGTATTTTTGGATGAGTACCTTCAGCATACACTGCCCTCCCTAATTGGCTTCCAGATGATGAATATCAAAAGCGCCTTGCTACCACAAAAAATTACCCCCACCAGCCCCTCGACACTTGCCACCACCACTGTAATTTACCCAGATACAGACAATACCGTAAATTCTAATGAAACTCATTGGCCAAGGCCTTCACATCTTAGTGATTTATTGAAATTTTGTTCAGAAAGATTATTCTTTAAAGTTCAGAATAGGTCATATGAGCGAACAACTGAGTGGAAAACAAATGGATCGGTGGAGATAGAGTTATAGGATATCACTACAAATGAACACCAAGAATCTGTAATTGAAATTGATGGGTTCTATAGCGAAGTAGATATGATGGCTATTCCTGGAATTTGCAACGTGTTAAATGAAAGAGGCCCTTATTGTTATTTGGTCACCCAATTAGTGAATAATCAAACGAATACCCAAAGAGTTTGTTCTGCCACTGGAAATTTTACCTGTATAGAAATTATTCTAGTAATGAATAATATAACCTGTACCTTATTGCAACCCCCCCACTTCCCTCGTGTCTTCCCGGACGAGCCCCCAAATTGTCGGA
>NW_020715361.1:0-12799 GCF_002925995.2 Terrapene triunguis | reverse complement strand
TATTCAGCTGCAGTGCATTTCCTATGATGGGAAAAGCAACAGGGCCAGGCGGCAGCTTCCCACTTCCAGACATCTTTTTCCATGCTGAAAGGAAAAGAAGGCAAGAGATGCACACTGCTAGGAAAATAGTTGTTGCTCCCAGAGGCTCCATTACAGAGTGTAGCAATTATTCTGGGTTCTAGCAGGGAGTTTACTGGTATTTCAGAATCCACACTTTATATATTGTGCGGTGGAACAGATCATGCAAGCCAATAGCCTCTCTCAGTTCCGCTTGGTAAACTAGATTAGTCATTGTCCAGCAAAAGAGACCTGATATCAAACTAGGAATGATCTCCTTTGAACCTTTATTTGTATATCATGTGTGTTTGCCCCTCCAGCCTTTGTTCGTATTTGTCCAGAGAGGGCAAATGTTAATCATAAAGTGAATCTTTCTAAAGCGGTCCAGACTTCCATGGACTTCTCCAGTTTTGATACATATTGCATGGAGGCATGCTGTTAGCTGAAATATTACATACTTACACTGACAAAAAACTTGATTAACACATAGTTAAGGGTGTCCCAAAGTATATTGTTGTAGGATATGTAATATGTAGCATGTATATTTTAGATGTCGGAACATGTGAAAAGATACCAACTTGTCTGGCAAGTAAAGAGAACAGCCAGGTGAAAAGCTGAGCTAGCAACCTGATCAGGTGACCACCCACATCAGCAGTTTGGTCAGGAAAAAAACGGAGTTAGCAAACTAATCATAGTGTTAGGCAGAAAAGTGGTTAAACAATATATAATGAATAGCTTTGTAACAATGTATGTTAGGCACGCACCTGAAAATGGGGGTGCACTTGCATTGAACCCTACGCTATGCCCTATTTCATGGACTGATCACTCACTGAAGCAGCAAATAAATTACATACTTTCTTCGGCTCAAGAGTCGGTCTGGGAACCTGTGCGGGCTGGATAATGGGGAAAAGAACCAGTGAACAATTGTGCCCTTCTAGAACACTGAGTTCAGCGAAACTTAAACTTTTCAAAAACCAGGCACTGAAGAGTTAAGGTATTTTAAATGCAAACTTGTGAAAACCAGGCAATTTAGAGTTAAGGTATCACCCACACAATGGTAACTGCCTCCTTGGGGCTGGGAATCATCTGTATTCACTCCAGCTGCATTCACTGAGATGGGGCTAACTGTACGGAATGGTGGAAGAGTTAGTTGGAGCACCTGGCCAGAGCTGTGATTGTGATATGAAGTGAATGTAGGGGGGCATGCAAGCCCCACATGGGTGTGATCAAAGCAAAGCAGTGCATGTGTACCTTGAAAGAGGCAGTATGCCTCATGTTAGCACTGCCTTGTGTAGATTGTGGCCATGTCTCCACTACAAAGTTTTGCCAATGTGAGTTACATTGGTGTACAGTTGCGGGAGTTAGTATGTTGATTATGCGTGTGCGTACTTGGCTTCCTGTGTCAGCACTGTGCGTACTAGCCAAGAGTGCTTGTGCCAATGCATAGGGTGATGAGCTATAGGTAGGTCTCCCACTAAGCAACCTGCCACTGTTCAGCACACTGTTGTTTGGGTAGTTTTGGCAATGCATGGTGGGGCATAAACAAGTCATATACAGGTGACTGGGCGCAAGGCGACAACGTCCCATAATGCTGTGATCTCCATCCCGTAATATCATCCTTATCCCTATAATTTTCATGCCTAGTTTCAATTTCTTACAAACCCGTGTGGGACTGGTTGCTGTCCGCCATCGCTGACAGAAGCATGGAGCCTGCACAGTTCTGCACGATTGTCATGAGCATTGCAAGCACAGGACTGTAGCGAGGCGGTGGGATACCCCACAGCCCCGCTGAGGGCCGAACCTCTCCTAACACCAACGTGGGCGGAGCCACCGGGTCCGGCGCCTGCCCCTCAGAGGTCACGGTGCTGACCCGGAAGTATAAAAGCCCACCTGCAGAGCTCAGTGGGGAACAAGCCGGCGGAGAGAGCAGACGTCTGTGGCCGAGCTCCCGCTTGGGAGACAGCAGCAGGCCGCGACCGGCCTGCTGACTCACCAGGCCAGCCGAGCCTACCCCTCTCCCAGTACTCTGAGGAGGACTGGCCGAGCCTGCCCCTTTCCAGTTACCCCGAAGAGGAGCCGAGCCTGCCCCTTTCCAGCTATCCCGAGGAGGAGCCGAGCCTGCCCCGTTCCAGCTACCCAGAGGAGGAGCCGAGCCTGCCCCTTTCCTGCTATCCCGAGGAGGAGCCGATCATACCCGTCGCTACCTACCCGGAGGAACCGATGCTGGTGGAGAGCACCAAGGACACTAGTACGGCCCAGGTACCCTACGAGGGGGAGTGTGGAAGTAGCCTGGGGGCAGCCGACCCCAGTCTGGCTGCAGCACTGCCAGAGCCTATGTCAGTGTGTTGCGGCCAGGATCCCCACTGACAGCTGCTAGGGCCCCGGGCTGGGACGCAGTGGAGTGGGAGGGCCTGCGTCCCCCCTGCCACCCACTCCTTGGGTGGCAGACTCACCCTTTCTCCTGGCCTAGAGAGGCTGGGACCTCTTGCTCCTTGACTCAGCCCCTGCTTAAGGGCCTGGGTTCCTGACTGACTATTTGATTGCTGCCCCGCCCTGACCTAGGGCCTGGGCTGCTACAAATATTGACTCAGCCCCTGCTTAAGGGCCTGGGTTCCCGAACTATTGACTCAGCCCCTGCTTGAGGGCCTGAGCTCCAGACTGCGTGGTTGCTGCCCCGCCCTCAGGGCCGGCTCCAGGGTTTTGGCTGCTCCAAGCAGCCAAAACCAAAAAAAAAAAAAAAAAAAGCCGTGATTGTGATCTGCGGCGGCAATTCGGACGGAGGTCCTTCTCTCCCAGGTAGAGTGAGGGACCGTCCGCCGAATTGCTGCCGAATACCTGGACGTGCCGCCCCTCTCCGGAGCGGCCGCCCCAAGCACCTGCTTGACAAGCTGGTGCCTGGAGCCGGCCCTGCCCGCCCTGATTGAGGGCCCAGGGCTTTTTCTGACCTATTGGCTCAGCCCCTGCTTAGGGGCCTGAGCCCCAAACCGTGTGTTTGCTGTCCCAGACTACCACTGGACCAGGACTGACGGCGGACCAGAGCGAGGCGGTGGGATACCCCACAGCCCCGCTGAGGGCCGAACCTCGGCCGAGACTACTACAAGGACACACAATCCTCCGGTATTTGAAGAGCTGCGTGAAGTACTACGGGGAACATGACGATTTTCGGGGAGTCAGTTTGCGGTGAGACATAGGGAGAACTAATTCACGGTGATTGTTGGTGTTCATGGAGCAGCTGCAGACGGTGGCGCACCACTTTTGGGCTCAAGCAGCGAACACTAGCTGGTGGGATTGCATGGCAATGCAGGTTTGGGATGACAAGCAGTGGCTGCAGAGCTTTCAGATGCACAAGGCCACATTCCTGGATCTGTATGCCGAGCTCGCCCCAGCAATCCAACACAGGGACACCAAACTGAGAGCCTTACACAGTGGAGAAGCGAGTGGTAAGCACGCTGTGGAAACTTGCAACACTGAATTGCTACCAGTCACTGGGAAGTCATTTTGGAGTGGGAAAATACACTGTGGGGGCAGTTTTCATGCAAGAGTGCAGGACCATTAATTGTGTCCTGCTATGCAGGACCGTGACTCTCAGCAATGTGCAGGACATAGTGGATGGCTTTGCAGCTATTGAACTGCAGTGGAGCAATAGACAGCATGCATATCCCTATTTTGGCCCCAGAGCACCTTGCCACAGAGTGCATCAACAGAAAGGGCTACTTTTCCATGGTTATGCAAGTGCTGGTGGATCACTGGGGATGCTTCATTGACATCTGTGTTGGCTAGTCAGGGAAGATGAGTGATGCTCGCATCTTTAAGAACACAGGACTATTCAGAAAGCTACAAGCAGGGACATTCTGTCCTGACCAACTGATTACCGTTGACGATGTTGAAATGGCAATAATGATCCTGGGGGATCCAGTCTACCTCTTACTCCCCTGATTCATGAAGCCATACACTGGCCACCATGAGAGCCTCAACAGGCTCAGCAGGTGCAGAATGACAGCTGAATGTGTGTTTGGTAGATTGAAAGGGCGCTGGTGTTGTTTACTTATCGGATTGGATCTCAGCGCAAAAAATATCCCAATGGTTATAGCTGCCTGTTATGTCCTGCATAACATCTCTGAAGCAAAGGGGGAGAACTTGCTTCGGGATGGAGGTGGAGCAGCTGTTTGCTGAGTTTGAACAGCCGGACACAAGAACTATCAGACGAGCTCAACGCAGAGTTACACGGCTTACGGAGGCTTTGAAAGGGCACTTTAACAGCAAACCAGAGTAAAGTGCTGTGGTGCACTGTGCTCAACCTGGCATTGCAGTTTGGGGGCCTGTTAGGAACTGTGTGGTGCTTGCTGCACATCTGTGCCTACATCACTGCCAGTGCAGCTAACAATGTTGGGATACTTGCTGTACCTTTTGCTACACCGTTTGCCACTGATCCTATCGGTTGTGAATGTACAAGACCACTACTTTCACTGCCAGCAGGCATTATAAGCCATGAGTTGTAAACTAAAAAAGATGAATCACTTTCAAAATTAAAGAGGTTTAGTCAGTTACAAAAAAAAGCACCTAATGAACAATCTGAAGAACTTAAAAGTAAATACGTTTTAATTAAAAAAAAATTAGGAACCTTAATAAATAAACAAGAGAAAGGAACATCCATGTCCATTGTAGCTACACATAACATCATCCGTGGCTCTCTCCGGTCAGTGTATGTGAAGCTGTGGCTGTCCATGCTTTCCCTTGGGGTGGAGTGGTGAGGGGTAGGCGTGTGGGCCCTGAGGCCATGTGGTATGCTTGAGGGGTGGATTTAGGGAGGTGCTATGCTGCAGTTCTCCACTGACTGCAATGGGAATCAGTTCTGGGATTGTTGGACCTGGCAGTCCACAAGAGTCTGCCGCATCTGTGTTTGCTGCCGGAGAAGCCCCATTATGTCCTGGTGCATCTCCCTCTTCTTTTCCTGGTGGTCCTTTCTCCTCTCCATGCATTCCTTCTCTAGGCTGCCTGCAACGTTCATCCTCCATGCCCTCTATTCAAGGTGTGATGCAGCGCTGGCTTGCAGGATCTCACAGAACATCTCCTCCCATGTCCTCTTTTTTCTCCTCATCTGGATTGGTCATTCCATGGGTGTGGAGGGGGAAGTCCTCAAGGCCACAATGGCCCCAGCTGCAGATAAAACACACAGATGTACCATTGCCAGTATAGTAGGAAGGGAAAGCAAAACTTAAGATTCAGAGTTCCCCCCTTCCCTTGTTCCCTGAAAGCATTAAACAAGACACACTAGTTGGCACTTTTCCTTTGGAGTGTTTGACCGCAGTGCCACTCACAGCACCAGCCATGGGGAGTATGGCCTGCCAGTGGGGCGGGAAATGAGGAGGGAATTGCTGGGATGTAGGAAATTGAGCATAGGCAATGGCACTGAATACTGGCACCATTCTCCACAAGGTGGTGGGTTTACCTGATACCTCATTCCTGAGGGTAACAACGGTGCTACTGGTGTCCCAGTGTCGCCCAGGCCCATGTGCTGCTAGCCTGTGTACTGCAATGTTGCCAGCTGAAGTTATCACCAACTGGCATGGGAAAGCGTCCTACCAGGAGGAAGAGATAAGGCTGGCATCCCTAGAAAAGTACCTCCAGGGAAGTGTCATCAAGATCTCTCATGAAGATTCAAGGGACATCCCTGTGTACGTAAAGAAACTGCTCCACGTGGCCCCCCTCCCACCTCCGCATAGGGGATTGAAACACAGATAACTCTACTGCTATTTGTTGTTTGTCTACCTCTGCTAGTATGAATCAATTAATGAAAATTTGATAGTTGTGTCCTGATAAGTTTGGAGAGTCATAACTGTCATGGGAAATTTATTTACACACTTACCCAAGGTTCCTTCCCCTGCTTTGGGCTTGTCCGTGCTCGACTGCTGGGACTGGCTGGACTACGGTGGAGTCAAAAACAGATCCTGGCTCGCAGCACAGCTGGACTCCCCTCCCCAGTTGCCTGTCCCCATTCTCCTCCTCCTCCTACACCTCTCGGTTCAAGGCAGGGTCCTGTGACCTGGGCTCCTCTGAGGTATCCACGGTGGTGTGAAGGGTCAGGCTGGTTTGGAGCTGTGCCTGCCCAGCCTCTTCTCCCCACAGGCCCAGTATCTCCTCACTACTCCCGGTGTGTAGCCGGCATGGTCAGCTGGGAAGTCGCAAACAACACTGGAGAGCTGCTAGGGGTGCTCACTCAGTTGGACAATCAGGAAAAGTCATTTTAAAAAAATCATGGACGTTTTAAGTGTGGGGAGAGGGTGGCTTCCAGTCTACATGACCACTGGGCAGTGGAGTTCACAATTGTGACAAGAGCGGCCAGCGTTGGGCATTGTGGGACAGGTGCTGGAGGACTGTTAGGGTCAACTCGTGCTGAATTGACATATGTACATGAACCATGGCTCAATGCCAGTCGGGGAGGTGGCATTACTATGTCAGCGTAACGGTGCACATACATCAGTGGGAGACAACTTGAAGGGGAGACCTATGCACTACTACGTCAATGCACAGCAGCTTTGGCACCTGGGAAAGAATTCCCTGTTGTAACTCAGAGCCCTCCCCTTCTAGCGTCCCATCACTGGCCGTTGAAGATATTTGCTGCTAGCAGTCACAAATCAGCTATGTGCCATTGTAGCAGTCCCATCACACCATTCCTTCCATAAACTTATCAAGCTCAGTCTTGAAGCCAGTTAGATTTTTTTGCCCCTACTGCTCCCCTTGGAAGGTTGTTTCAGAATTTTACTCCTCTGATGGTTAGAAACCTTTGTTTAATTTCAAGCCTAAACTTGTTGATGGCCAGTTTATACCTATTTGTTCTTATGTCCACACTGGTACTTAACTTAAATACCTCCTCTCCTTGGTATTTATCCCTCTGATGTATTTATTGACAGCAGTTATATCTCCCCTCAGCCTTTGTTTGGTTAGGCTAAACAAGCCAAGCTCTTTGAGTCTCCTCTCATAAGGTAGGTTTTCCATTCCTCTGATTGTCCTTGTAGCCATTCTCTGCACCTGTTCTAGTTTGAATTCATCTTTCTTAAACATGGCAATCCAGAAGTGCACACAGTATTCCAGGTGAAGTCTCACCAGTGCCTTGTATAATGATACTAACACTTCCCTGTCTCTACTGGCAATACCTTGCCTGATGCGTCCTAGGACTGCATTAGCCTTTTTCACAGCCACATCACATTGATGGCTCATAGTCATTCTGTGATCAACCAATACAGCCAGGTCTTTCTCCTCTGTCACTTCCAACTGATAAGTACCAACTTATAACAAAAATTCTTGTTATTAGTCCCTAAGTGCATGACCTAGCATTTTGCACTATTAAATTTCATCCCGTTTCTATTACTTCAGTTTTCAAAGTCATCCAGATCTTCTTGTATGATATTCCAGTTGTGGAAGTAGAGCAAGAACTGACAGGGATATGAAGGGGATTTCAATGCAAACAGTCTCTTCTGTGAGCAAGAGTCAGGCTAGCTCTTACCCTAATAACGCGAGACTTGTAGATGTGAGGATTGTGTGAGGCGAGTGGGAAAGAACTGTGTGAGAAGTTGGGGTGTCGGAGGAGGACTGTTCATGGGGCTGTCTGTCCCTGTTGGGCTTACGCCATCCGAACTTATTGACTGTGCAGCAAGATCAGATGCAGAGCGGTACTGGGGAACTGTTTTGCCGCCCCCAATAAGTTTAGTTTGAAGTGGTACTGAGGACTTAGTTTGCCACCCTCAATAAGGTAGCTGTATGCGGTACTGGGGACTATAGTTTGGCCGCCCCCAATAAGGTTAATGCATAAGGGAAATGCATTAGGTTAATGCACCAGTGCAGAGGGGTTGTGGTAACGCCCTCCGAGAAGAACACAGGTGTGTTCAGTCTGGACAGAGGGGTTGTGGTGACGCCCTCAGGTTAAAATAAAAGAAAAAGATAAAAAGAGGAGAAAAACGATGCATCGTGGTATTTAGAAACAGAGGCCTTAGTGAATGTGTGTGTACACCAGTGTGAATGAGAGTGGCCGGAAGACGCCCAGAGTATTCTGCGAAGCTGTTGGCTCGTAACCAGAAATATTCTAAAGCAAGCCCGGTGACTCTCCACCTAGAGGATCGGTAAAAGATCCGTCCCACGGTGGGCTGCCTCTGCCTGGCATTGTCCAGCAAGGGAGCTACCTGGGTCTAGGAGTGTGTGAACCCATCTTCCCTCCCCTTTCATCTCCGTATGAGTCACTGACTGATCTGACCATCTCACTGGAGGCAATGAGAGTAAGCGGCGCCGTCTCTCTGAGACTAGCCGACACTCTTTGCTGAAGGGAGATGTAGGAGGGTCGTGGCCATCCTCGTTAACCTCTCCTGTGTGAGTGCCCTGTATGGTGAGACCCTTAGTTTCTGAACCGCTAGCGGACAGGGCGTTCTCCCTGTGTGTGATTGGAAAATGGGTGGGGGACAGTCTAAGCATTCCCTCTCACCCCCTAAGGGTACCCCAGCATATTACATGTACATACATTATGGTCCTAAAACCTGCAGATATTTAGAAAATTGGAATCTTTACATGTGTGAAAATCCATCTAAACAATGCCCACTAGAAGGTACCTTCAATCTAGATAAGATCATACATCTCAGAGGAGCTTTTAATCACCAAAAAAGCCTCTGACACACAGTGGGAGCAATTTGTCTATTGAGGAAATGAATGGGTAATTTTGAAATTCAGCTTGGCCCAGAGATAAAGAGAAAGTTGCTTTGCGTTCAAAGTCAAGAATCAACGCAGACCATGCTAAGTACAAAGATAAACTGCTTTCGGCCCCAGCTGGCTGTGAAAAAATATAGACAGAGGCAAACCAAAGGCAATACAAGTTACAGGACTGAGATTACATTTGCAAAGCTTAACTGTCCAGTGAGATCCAACAGTCTGCCTTTGCGACCCTGGAGCCGGCGTGGTTTGGGGACTCTGAAGAAGCCACAGGCAGCCAGCTTGGACTGGAATCTCTGAAAAAGATGCTCAGGAGACCCCAGGGTGTAAAAGAACAGCCCTCCCAAGAGCGGAAGCATGTTGGAAATTCTGGACAAGCTGTATACAGGATAATCTCCCGTCCACCTCTTCCCCTTCTCTGAATGTTATACACAGACGTGGCCAGTCTGGACGTACGTGTGTGAGTATGAAAGTGGCTTAGGGCTTGGGGCATTAATGTTTTTCTTCCCCTGAGTGATGTGGGAATGTTCCCAACACTCTCTGTTGTTGTTTTATTATTTTATTAATGAAGCTTTAAAATTCAGTCATATGGTGTGTTTTCTTTATCGTCCCCCAACGATCCTGCGGTGTCAGCCTGATCACCTGACATGAGGGATAGATTGGTAACAGAAATCTGTCACAGTTTGGTGGGCAATTGACAAAAGGGGGGAGCCCTGCAGAACGCACACCATCTATTTGTTTTGCCCTTGTTATTTTATGTTTGCTTTGCTTGGTATTGTTGGTATTATATGTTAAGAACTGCATGATTAAAAGTGTGTTCTCTCTCAGCTGCAGTAGGTCTGGGAACCAGAGAGGGGTTTTGCAGTCCTCTCTTCACCCCGGTTGATGGGGAAGGGTGGCAGGTGGATCTACCCCCAGTCGTAGCAGGACTGGGCAATAGAGGAGTTGGGGAATAAGGGAAGAGATGTGTACCTGACAGCTAGAGAGAAAATTGAACAGTTAAATGCCAATTGGCTGTGTGTTCTGTCCAGGTGGAAAGCCTCATGGGGGAGGACTCGGGTAGCCTTGTGAGTAAGAATGTTTAAGGGAAGAGACCAGGAAGGGTGGGGGCTAGTTGAGAAGCCCACCCTTCTAGCTAAATTGGTAGTGGAACAAAGCCAGTGCCCATGGAAGGGACGGTTCAGCAAGGAAAGCAGGATTGGGCCCAAGCGGGCAAGCAACAGATAGAGAGACTGAAAAACAGGTTGGAAAGTTTGAGGGCATAGTGGAAGGAAGGAGTAAGTAAGTATAAGCATGGGGATTTCAAATCCCCAGGACAATACTTGAAATGGTGATTTGAGTTGATAAAAAGTGGCCGTTGGAAGACAAGCAAGTGATTTAAGGAAAGAGTGAGAAGTTATCTCTGTAGTTGCTGGAGGGAACAGCAGTTGAACTTTGTAAAAATGCTAAAGAGGAAAGTTCTTGCTGTCTTTGAAATGTTTGCAAATAAATCCATGCAAAGAAATTATTTGATTGCAATCATTTGGCTATGAACAATTTAGTCAAATTAGCTAAAGAAATGTATACAGTGCTATTTAATTAAAATCCTATTAGGCTCTAAGGGGCTACAATAAGTAGTGTTTTCTTTCAGATCACTGTGTGTTTGAAAGCAGGAGTTAGAAGTAAAAGGCAATCAAAATTCTGGTAAAGTTAATTGTGTCCCTTTTTAAGAAAGAATCTTTAAGCTGTGAATAGCTTTGGATCCAGAAGCAAGCCAGAAAGCATCTGTATTAATGCAAATTATCTAACTGATAAGGTAGAAGCCACTGAAACCTGGGCTGCCTATGAAACAAATACAAGAAAATATGGGGTAATTCCTCTGTTTTGCCTGAAATCAACAAGGGTATTTGTATATTTTAAGCAATGACTGACTGCCCAGAAGGGGTAGACCTCTGTTTTTTTGTCTTTCAGTTAATCAGAGAAATCTGATGCCAGCTGAAAAGCAATCAACATACCATGCATTTACTGGCATAATAGCAATTCTGTTCTGTGTTCTCTGTCCTGTCTTGTGGTGTTTGTCTCATGGCCAGAATTGTTGTGTTTAATATTTTCATAGGATAGTCTAGTTTAAAATCAAACAGAAGGGTTAAATTAAAATGCAGATACTTGTTTTATTCAACTTGAAATACAAAGTGTTTGGATAAATCAGGAAAATGTGATATAATAAAGTCTAACTCATTTGCTTAAGTAAGAAAAAGAAACTTCATTGGCCAGATCTTTTAATTGAAAAAATTGTTGTTAAACTTTGCACACCGACAGTCTTTGGAAGCAAGGACATGAAAGGTTAACCCACTCCCCATATTGCACATGGGATCCTTCTGGCTACCTCAGATTTCTAGCCAGAGGGCTGGGGAGGGAGGGAAGCTATTGGACACCAGAGGTTGTACTGAGGGACTCCTCAAAAGTGGGTGTGTTCGTCCTGGCTTGTTGCTCCAAAGCTCTGTAATAAAGTTATTTTACTGGAAGGGTGTATGTGGCATACATTGAATAATAAGACTAAAGTACTGTATAATGGCAATATGTATGTGATCATTGCGGGAAAAAGGTGTGTGAGTGGAGAGTGAAAGTTTCCTTTGTAGGTTAAAGAAGCCAAGAAGGGGAGAAGGAAAAAGAACAGAACAGTCCAGAAGATAAGACGCTGGCCCCGTTCAAGGACACTGCTCATGGCTGGGACTTGGCTCGAGCCAACAAAAGGGGGGGGGGGGGGGCTTGAATGTGCCCAAGCAGCTGTAAAATCTGCAAACACTGCCAGGCATTAATGAAATGTGTCAGGTTTCTTTTCTCACAGGTAAAAGAAGCATTATCTAAAGACCCTAGCAGCCCTGCCATTTATTGAAACCAGGAGACTGAGTCTACGTAAGGTCCATCAACGAAAGACTGCTCTGGCTCCACACTGGAAAGGCCCTTACCATGTCCTGCTACCTACCAACACTACTGTAAAGTGTCAAGGACTGACTGCCTGGACCCATGCTTCTCACTGCAAGAAAGCCCCTCCGCCTCGAGATAATTCCACTCGATCAGCCTGTCTCTTCTTTTGGTATTTCTTTTCCTCCTTATAGACAGCAGGAGAAAAGGACAAGGTGATGTGCTGGTAACCTCTCCCTTGTCCACTGATAGAGCTAACCTGCATTCAGTATTTGCTACAGAAACCAAAGCATTACAGGGTGATGTGCTAGTAACCTCTCCCCTGTATGATGCTGAGCCACGATTGCTTCAGGAAAGAAGAAGGAAATACTTGTTCTGCTGAAATTGCCAAAGTCCAGGAATTCCTGACTACAAAAGATATTAAGAACTGACCCTGGTGAAGAAACAAAGAATTATACACTGGCAGGAAAAAAACTTGTGGAACCCATGCTTGGGAATGTGGTATTGATTCGATTTTGGGATTTATTCTACAGGCTGTGCCCTGTATTTTTGGATGAGTACCTTCAGCATACACTGCCCTCCCTAATTGGCTTCCAGATGATGAATATCAAAAGTGCCTTGCTACCACAAAAAATTACCCCCACCAGCCCCTCGACCCTTGCCATCACCACTGTAATTTACCCAGATACAGACAATACCGTAAATTCTAATGGAACTCATTGGCCAAGGCCTTCACATCTTAGTGATTTATTGAAATTTTGTTCAGAAAGATTATTCTTTAAAATTCAGAATAGGTCATATGAGCGAACAATTGAGTGGAAAACAAATGGATCGGTGGAGATAGAGTTATAGGATATCACTACAAATGAACCCCAAGAATCTGTAATTGAAATTGATGGGTTCTATAGCAAAGTAGATATGATGGCTATTCCTGGAATTTGCAACGTGTTAAATGAAAGAGGCCCTTATTGTTATTTGGTCACCCAATTAGTGAATAATCAAACGAATACCCAAAGAGTTTGTTCTGCCACTGGAAATTTTACCTGTATAGAAATTATTCTAGTAATGAATAATATAACCTGTACCTTATTGCAAAGCCCCCACTTCCCTCGTGTCTTCCCGGACGAGCCCCCAAATTGTCGGA
>NW_020715360.1:0-1609 GCF_002925995.2 Terrapene triunguis | reverse complement strand
CCTTATGCAAAAGATATATAACCATCATGGAGAATCCCCTAGCTAACACCTGAGCTGTACTAGGGGAAAGAATTTAAATTGGTCCAAGAATCTGTGAATTTCACAAGCATCAGACAAAAGCGGTTAATTGGTTGCGTGACTGAAAATATTGTAAAGTCCTTTTGATATCAATGAGAAATCAAATAAATAGAGTCTATCTACCTGCTCTTTGAGGCACTGTCCCCTCCCCAAAGTTTTGGGAGCTGTAAAGGGTAAGTTAATGCTGACGCTGATCCATATTCTACCTACTTCCATGATTTTGAATTTCCACTTACCTATTTTGCACTAGCCTCTGGACATAAGTTGATGAACATCATCATCTTACACTTGGTGGCTCCTAACTCTTTAGCCTTGGCAAATGCACCAGCGGCCTTACAGCCCGTGACAACAGAGAGGCTAAAAACATCAGACGCTCTTAGAATACAAGTGATGTATAGTGATTCCACGGCATGATGTATATAGCTTTTCATCTGTAGAACTCAAAGTGCCTTAAACACACATGCTAATCCTCACACACTTTCCTGCTGTCTTGTGCACCACTGTATATTCAGTGAAGGTGCTTGTACTAATAAATTGATGAATCTGTTTTCCTTTGCAGGTAAACCTAGTGGTGCCATCTGTCAGAGAATAACAGAGTTCTCACTTTTTGTTTGGGTACAGCAAGTCAGATGCTTTATTTTCTCTAACAATTGCTTAGAATATCTTATTTTTCTCACTTGTTTTGACTCTATCTGCTTCCACACATCCTTCATTAATCTGCGAACTGCACCAAGGCTATTCAAAAGACAACCAAAAATGCACCAGGCTGCTGCTCCCTGGCAGTGGGCCCCAGACGCCCTCTATCCCCAGCTTTAGCATGGGCCTGGAGCTCACCCCCTAGCCCTCAGAGCCAGCTTTAGTACAAGTCATGGACAGGTCAGGGGCGTGACTAAATCATAGCCTGAATTATAATAATCAATGAAACTCACTCATTTGTAGTGCACAGATTGCCCTTGGGGCTTATGCAAAGAGCAGAGCAGTTATGAAAATTTCAGTCAAGCAGACAGATAACACTGAAGAGCCACACAAGTAAAAGATTGTAGCAGGTACAGTTATTTCCAATGAGAATGTGTGTGTGTAATTCCAACACAAAAAAAATTAGGAAATTCAAACAGATGGTATGTGACAAAGCTTCCTTTACTGATAGATAGCAGGGCGATCATGAAACTTTTTGTTGTTGTTGTTGAAAACCTTTTTATTAAGGCAAAGTTACACTAGAACATTAACATACATCACACATTGAATATTGATGCTAAACAAGTAAAGAATCCAGCTAAAGATGCTGGCTGGCTAGCGAGCCCTCCTCCTCCGAGTACACTAAGAAGAGTGACCACATTTCTAAATATCTATCCTCTTTGTGTCTCTTCTCTTGTGTACAGCCGTAGTGCGAAAGCTTTTCCATTACAAAGAGTCAGATATCCAGTAATGTGCAATATAAAGTCTAGCTGCTAACAATAAAAAAAATTAATTTGTTGTTTTGTTTAACTGGAGCACTAAATACATGTTAGGGGACATCCAGGAAGCCAGCATT
>NW_020715359.1:0-2259 GCF_002925995.2 Terrapene triunguis | reverse complement strand
TGACACTCTTTATTTCTCCCACCACACTAGGACTTAGAATTATAGGATCCAAAGCCTTGATAGGCCGGGACAAATTCTTTTCCTCAGTTACACAGGTAGAACTCCACACAGTTCAGTGGAGCTAGAAGTGACTCACATCATGTAAGATATATGCTTACAAGTCAAGTTTTGTTTGTTACTTTGCATTGTTAAGGAACAATGATGGATCACAACCTCTTCTTTTGGAGAACATCAAATACTTGGTTTCAGAGTAGCAGAATACTTGCTAGAGCTTCACAAAGTCACTTACCAATAAAATTGAGGGTTGGGGATGATCAATTCTTCAGTTCATTTTAACCTGGGTCACTCCAAATAGGGTTTTTTTGTGTGTGACAACTTAGAACTAGTGTTTAAAAAACTAGAAATATAAAATGTAACTCTGAGGGCCTGTGTGGGCCATTAATGATGGTTTTTTAACCTGGTGCTTTCCCAGTGAGGGGAGGTGGAAACCCAGAGGGACAAAGGGTTCCCACCTAAGCTGCAATAAGTAATCTGTAAAGAATCTGTGAGTCACTTAAAACAAAGAAACACTTGTTATGAAATCATCTTCCACTCCAAGGGGTTAATTGGTTGCATGACTGAAAATATTGTAGAGTGTTGACCACTGCACTCACACCAAACAGAGGAAAGCAAATTCCCCCTCCCACCATCCCAGAATATCAGTGTGAGGCATGTGGATTCCATGATTTGCACTAGCCTCTGGACAGAAGTTGATGAACATCCTCATCTTACACTTTTAGAATACAAGTGATGTATAGTGATTCCACAGCATGAATTATCTTGTAAATCTTTTCATTTTAGGCTCTGCTTGTATTGGATATTACACTTGTAAATTGGGCGAAAGCATTTTTGCTATTCAAAGTAAAGGTTCCCATTATTGGATTACAACTCCATGGCATTGGTTGGAGCCTCTCTCTACTTTTCATGAAGTATAGCCAAAAAAAAAACCTGAACTGGGCCAATTTTGCAGCATGAAGAAGGCCTATAAATAAAAACTACCAGAGAAAACCCTACATGCGATACTACTACTTAGCTTTTGTATATAGCTTTTCATCTGTAGAACTCAAAGCCAGTTCTCCTGACTCTCAGGCTGATGCCCTCTTTACTAGACCCACACAAATAATCAGCACTATCCCAACAACGGAAGATCCACAGCCGATCAGACACACTTTCTCCAGAGGAGCAACTGCATCAATTTTGACAACTGCTGTCTTGTGCACCACTGTATATTCAGTGAACTAAGATTTAGTTAGGGGTATTTTTAGTCCAAGTCATGGACAGGTCAGGGGCGTGACTTTTTGTTTATTGCCCATGACCTATCCATGACTTGTACTAAAAAGACTAATCAATGAAACTCACTCATTTGTAGTGCACAGATTGCCCTTGGGGCTTATGCAAGAGCTACACTCTCCACACTGTGGAACAAAGAGCGGGATGACTATCTCCTAGAAATAGAGCAGAGCAGAGCAGCAGTCAAGCAGACAGATAACACTGAAGAGCCACACAAGTAAAAGATTGTAGCAGGTACAGTTATTACATACACACACACACTTGCAGGAAGAGTACAATTCAGACGAGTTCTCACCACAACCATTTCAAACAGAGTAGCTAGTAAGTACCTAAATGTTTTTGCTCACCAAGACTCAAAATTCACTGCAAAATATATTGGTACCAAGTTCTCACTGGAAATTCCAACACAAAAAAAATTAGGAAATTCAAACAGATGGTATGTGACAAAGCTTTGTTGCCTGCTCGTAATTTGTGATGCTGTTTACTTTACCGATAGATAGCAGGGCTATCATGAAACTTTTTGTTGTTGTTGTTGTTGAAAACCTTTTTATTAAGGCAAAGTTACAATAGAACATTAACATACATCACACATTGAATATTGATGCTAAACAAGTAAAGAATCTGGCTAAAGATTCTGGCTGGCTGGGGAGCCCTCCTCCTCCTCCGAGTACACTAAGAAGATTCTCTTGTGTACATACGTAGTGCGAAAGCTTTTCCATTACAAAGACAGTCCATATTTTACTATACCAAAATTCCAGAGGAGGAGTCAGATATCCAGTAATGTGCAATATAAAGTCTAGCTGCTAACAATAACAAAAATTAATTTGTTGTTTTGTTTAAAATGAAAACCCTTTCCTGGAGCACTAAATACACGTTAGGGGCTATCCAGGAAGCCAGCATTTTGTCAACAGATGAATCTCTTTATTAATT
>NW_020715358.1:0-1472 GCF_002925995.2 Terrapene triunguis | reverse complement strand
ATATCCAGTCTGTCTAACTGCTTCAGTTCAGGTATGCATTTCCCCAGTTTTTTTTGTAAAAATCAAAATAGCTATCCTATTGCTGTCTAATTTAAGACTATGTCTTTTGCAGCGCCCCCCCCGGAAAGAACTTTGGTACAGTTGGGGGACACAGCATTTGCAGGACAGTTTGCTTCTACCCCCTCAAACTTGTGCTACCTGATAGGTAAGGATGGGACTGCAATCCACAAACATTAACCCTGTAAAGTTATTTTCCCTTGTTTTTAGATCCAAGGGGGGGGGGGGTTGGATCTTTCATGCAGGTGTGCCCCAATTGCAGCCTTGACACCATCACTTATCAAATTGAAATCCAGTTTCTGCTGGTTCTACACTACATGCTTTCTGTGAACAGTAGCTCTGAGGTTTGAGCTGCTCTGTTCATTTCATTTCTCAACAGATGGTAACTATTTCACTGATTCCCCAAAAGACAGAAGGAATCATATAGATGTGAAGGTTGCCAAGTTTGAGGAAACTACAGCCTGAGTTTAATATTGCTGTTCTTCTTTTCCAGGAGCCCCATATATGCTTACAAGGACAGAATTTTAAATGAATACAGTGATTTATTTGAATTCTCTTCCAGGGAAATAGTTTTGTTTGTTACTTTGTATGGTTAAGGACCATCACAAGTCACTTACCAAAAAATTGAGGGCCTCCAATAATACAGCATGATTAAAAAAAGTTAAAATTACCTCTGATGAGATGAGCAATGAATGGAAATGTACAGAGTACAGAAGATAACTTGAGGTGCAATTCCAGGATCACGAACCTGGGATTAGCATTTGTCTTTATTGCATTATGTTAGTGAATTTTTCACAGAAATGGTATTTACAAGATGAATAAATAAATGACTCCCACCTCTTCCCTGCCCACAGTAGTGCAGTATGTTGCTAGATAATGTACAATCTCATGTCTTTCTGGCTGAGGCTGGAAGAGCAAACCTACAGGCACCACTGAAGTGGGATGTATCAGAGCTACAGGGCCCCCTTCAAGAGGCACCAAATGGCTTACAGACCCTAACATATTTCAGAACCTCAGAGTGTACTTAGAATTCAAAGTGCCATTTAGTTACATGTTCTTTTTTCACATATCTTTTAAATACGCTGGAAGAAATCTTTCTATAAGAGTTATTTCAATCATGGGGGCCTAAATTAAATACCTTGAGGATCTGGGTGTTGGGTCCCTAAGTGCCTACTTCCCACAGAGATGTTTTGAAATCAAAAACAAAGTTATGAAAACTGTAACTTCAGGGTTTCTGAGAGAACAAACTATGAGCCTGGTGGAAGACACTGTTGGGCCTGAGCCAGGGGTTCTTGCTTTGACCCCTTCCCTTATCTTTTGTTTTCATTCCCCACCTTATTTCTCCTCTTTCCTAGCTCTCTGGTAGCCTGATGCTGGTAAAACTTTGCCAGGTCTTCAAGTGGCTCATAAACAAT
>NW_020715357.1:0-1451 GCF_002925995.2 Terrapene triunguis | reverse complement strand
ATATCCAGTCTGTCTAACTGCTTCAGTTCAGGTATGCATTTCCCCAGGTTTTTTTGTAAAAATCAAAATTGCAGCGCCCCCCCCCGAAAGAACTTTGGTACAGTTTGGGGACACAGCATTTGCAGGACAGTTTGCTTCTACCCCCTCAAACTTGTGCTACCTGATAGGTAAGGATGGGACTGCAATCCACAAACAATGAGCTCCTTAAGTTTGATTAACCCTGTAAAGTTATTTTCCCTTGTTTTTGAAACAGCCTTGACACCATCACTTATCAAATTGAGTGAAAAATCCAGTTTCTGCTGGTTCCACACTACATGCTTTCTGTGAACAGTAGCTCTGAGGTTTGAGCTGCTCTGTTCATTTCATTTCTCAACAGATGGTAACTATTTCACTGATTCCCCAAAAGACAGAAGGAATCCTATAGATGTGAAGGTTGCCAAGTTTGATGAAACTACAGCCTGAGTTTAATATTGCTGTTCTTCTCTTCTTTTCCAGGAGCCTCATATATGCTTACAAGGACAGAATTTTAAATGAATACAGTGATTTGAATTCTCTTCTAGGGAAATAGTTTTGTTCGTTACTTTGTATGGTTAAGGAACATCACAAGTCACTTACCAAAAAATTTGAGGGCCTCCAATAATACAGCATGATTAAAAAAAGTTAAAATTACCTCTGATGAGATGAGCAATGAATGGAAATGTACAGAGTACAGAAGATAACTTGAGGTGCAATTCCAGGATCAAGAACCTGGGATTAGCATTTGTCTTTATTGCATTATGTTAGTGAATTTTTCACAGAAATGGTATTTACAAGATGAATAAATAAATGACTCCCACCTCTTCCCTGCCCACAGTAGTGCAGTATTACACAAAGCTCAGAATGGTTTCCTACAGGCACCACTGAAGTGGGATGTATCAGAGCTACAGGGCCCCCTTCAGGAGGCACCAAATGGCTTACAGACCCTAACATATTTCAGAATTTTTCACATAGGCTGGAAGAAATGAAAGATGGGGGGGGGGGGAAGTCAGTGTTGGCATTTGAAATTGGTGATAAAAGTTCTATCAATTTACTCTACACTTCAATTCATTTTAACCTGGGTCACTCTAAATAGGTTTTTGTGTGTGATTTTCTAAATGACTTTCTATAAGAGTTATTTCAATCATGGGGGGCCTAAATTAAATACCTTGAGGATCTGGGTGTTGGGTCCCTAAGTGCCGTGCCTACTTCCCACTGGGGAGCTGAGCTCAAGTCAGTATTTAGGCAACCTGAATCTTATTTCCATTGGTATGATTTTCAGATGTACCAAAAAAAAAAAATCTCATGGTCAGAGATGTTTTGAAATCAAAAACAAAGTTATAAAATGAGAATTAGAGTCAGAGAACAAACTATGAGCCTGGTGGAAATTGATGCTGGTAAAACTTTGCCAGGTCTTCAAGTGGCTCATAAACAAT
>NW_020715356.1:0-6002 GCF_002925995.2 Terrapene triunguis | reverse complement strand
GCCCCTGGGACTAGTTACAGAGCCTCAGTTCTCCTGCTTTTTGGGAACCCTTTTAATCTCCCCCCCTCCCCCAACCGTTCGTTGGGTTACAAAATGACCATTTGTTTTCTTTCTTACAGATTGGCTGCAACCTGGGGGATAAATAAAGAATGTGATTGTGACCATCATAGATAGGACTAGTCCCAAAATAATTTCTAGAGGATAGCTTTTAGAAAAACACCATGACCCTTAATATATTGTTAATCATTAATTACTCTCACCCTTGAGGCTGATCAGGAAAAAGATGTAGATGTCCATGATAGTTGTGCTCTTTATTTGTCTCCATACCTCTGATCAAACTCCCTTTCAAAGGATAGGGAGGTTCTGGTTGCCAATGCATTCTCTTTTCCATTGTTTGAAGGCTCAAAGCCTTCTTTTCAGAGGTGTAGATGATCCTGTACCCTGGGCTTCCTGGCTATTTCTACCCATTGCCCTCAGGGGCACTTACAAATCAAAGTTTCTGAGCACTCAGCTCTCCCCTGCCCCTCAACCACAGAATTGGGGGGGGGGTAATGATTACTATAGCATTTATTGTTGTCAGCTCTTTGTGAGATGAATGATTGATGAACTCTGATCATTTGTTCTGTGGTTGAGGAGGAGGGGGAGGCAGGAATTGCAAAATTACAGCATTTCCTTTCCTTATGTTTAACTAGCAAAACAAAAATAAAAGCAGAATCAGATTTCAGTGTATTTGGCCTTGTGAAATTGCAGATGAGAATTTCATAACAGTTCTAATTTGTGACCCCTTTCTGACAACAACAGCTGCAAAATCTCACCCCTTCCTATGGGGGGGGGGGGGGGGTCCAGTCCATGGCACAGGCAGACACCCCTCCCCCCCCAACCTGTGGAAGTGCAAGAGTTGCAATAGTGCTGTAAAAGCTGTTGTGCAACCCTTGTAAATAATCTTCTACAGCTGGAATGCCATAATTGTTTACAGACCAGTCTAAACGATTCCAGTTCTTGTCTGAAATGGCTTCTGGGTTATGTTTTTCCTTTAAAGAAAATATTTACCATGGTGACAACCTCTACTGGGGAGAGCTCACTCTGAGTTTAGACATAAAAATGTACCCTAGAGGTTCAGAAACAAGAAGTTTCACAATCCATAGAATAATTAGGTACATTTTCTGAGCAAAGTGCACAGTAAGCCTGAATAGCAATATGGTAGTAAACAAGTAGTCTAATTCTTCAACCTCGGAATAAGAGAGTTATATATTCCCCTATCTGTTTTCCCTTTTTTCCACTTTTGATTTTTTATAAAAAGGACTAAGAATTCTCACACAACGCTGTATTTATAATGCTAAATGACACACATTTTAATTTAATTGCTTTAATTAATTTCTATAGCTCTGGACCCAGGTACAAGTTTTCTGGATAAAAATAAACTGGACCAATGTTAAGCATGCAGGAGTACAAGATGCATATAAATGGTCCTGATTTTTTTTTTTTCTTTAACATACATTGATTTCAGAGTTATGTTACATGTCATCAATTTGAGTTAACAAGTCAAGCATTCGGTGTTTGGTTGCTGACATTCTCAGTCCTGAGTGACGCGGAGAAATTAAAACACTTCTATTTGAACAAACTTGGAAAGATTTTAGGACGCCATCTTTCAGAGGCACTTGAGGGCACTGATCATCTTGCAGGTTCAAGAGAATTTAAAAAGGCAAATGACAAGATATAATGAATGATGTTTAAAATATTAGATACTTGAATCAGAAGTAGTAAATAAAAAAGAGTTCTTTCTTGCAGTACACCATTGAATATTATGTACTATATTAGAAGATTTAATCACTAAAACAGGGGTTCTCAAATTTCATTGCATACTGGAGCTTGAGCTTTGGCCCTAGCAAATTTAACGCCAGCTGTGGCAACCCCATGAAAACGAAGTTGTGACCCACTCTGGGGTCCCGACCCACAATTTGAGAACTGCTGCACTGAAGTTACTTCTCTTGGATATTCAGAAAATCATCAAATTATTTCAAGAGGGATAAAGGACCATAACTGAGGAAAAATTAACACCTCGCAGGATGCTAGACAAAGACCTAAAGAAACATTTCTCTCTCACCTCATATAAAATCAGGTAGTACAACAATTAAAAAAAAAAATTTGCCCCAGGGCCCCCCCGAGAAATTGCTTTGCCCCAGGCCCCCTGAATCCTCTGAGCGGCCCTGCTGGTGTTTGCTAATTAAACAGCGAGGATTCAGGGTAGAAAGGGGCAACAGTATAAAAGATTTAAAGAAATCACCAATGGAGGGACATTTGTAGGATACCCTGGTAGGAAGCAGATTCATTTCCTTCTTATATGGCTCTTTCTATTTCAAAGACCTCCTCAAATTCTGTGCTTAGAAAGATTCTTCCTTATTAATCAAAAATCCAAGACTTTCCACACTTTGTTTTATGATTTCACGATATAAAAATTGCAGGGAGGAGAATTTGGATGAAATGTGTCATGCTGTTGATAACCCCCATGCCGATCCTAAAACACCAGGACAGTGCGGATACTGAAATAGAAAAAGTCAGGTTAATGATTGATGTTCCAAACATCAGTATGCAACTGCTAATATTTCACAAGATTTAGGATAAACTCATCCTCCATTATACCCCTACCAACATGCTATTGGCTGAACTACAAAAGAGCTGATTGCAAATTTAGCTGAGTAGAAATGCATAAGGAAACACTCCTTTCTCATGTAACATCTGTGTCTTCCAGATATTGTTGGGCCATATAGTTCACTCATGATGGAAAAGCCCTATGGGGTCATTTAGTCATCCCCTTTCCAGTTTATGACAGTTCCTTATCCTATCATCAACTAGACTACTGAAAGGTTCTCTCCCTTCCAGAGAGGGTAAGTTTTAATTCCTCTATCACTTATCAAATTGAAATCCAGTTTCTGCTGGTTCTACACTACATGCTTTCTGTAAAGCAGGCTCTCCCAAACTGTGGGGCACATCTCCCTGGGACAGCCTGCTCTTCAGTCTCAGCTTTCATTTAGAAAAAGTGAGTCTCTAGCTGTTACGGTTGTGAAGTACACCTTCAAAACATGAGCATAACCAATGCAGAGATGCCTGCCTGAGTTTGCAGAGAGCCGAAAACAGTAGCTCTGAGGTTTGAGCTGCTCTGTTCATTTCAGCAGATGGTAACTATTTCACTGATCCCCAAAAGACAGAAGAAAGGAGGAGAGGAATCATATTATGAAGAGCTGCAGCAGTGTCTCCTAAAGTGTGAGGAGGGGGCATGGAAGACATACAGATTAAGATATATAGGCATTTAACAATGACGACAGGGTTGTTGGCAGGCACGAGAGAGTGCAGGCACAATTGGTTTCATTTTCCTGAAGCAGGGCTCAGCTTTCAAAAATTTGGGAAGCACTACTGTAAGAGCAAGGGACCTTTCTAAATGGTGGGAAAAGAATACCCAGACGGACGCAGCAAGATATGGAAAGAATTCCAATTAGTAGGTGCAGATAAGATTACCATTCTAATTGAACTTTGGCGAAAATAGCCCTAACACATTTGGGGAAGGAACAATATAGCCAGTTTTAGGTCTATTGCCCTGTTTCTGGCTCCCATTTATGTTTTGTAAAGATAAGTTGCTCACTGTAATAATTCAGCATCATGTTAATAACTAACAATTTTAAAACAATTTAATAACTGCTCAGCTGAACCGTTCCTCTTTCTGAAAATGCCTGTCAAAATTCAGTGAGACTAATTTTATTATTAACGCGACACTCTTATTTCTCCCACCACACTAGGACTTAGAATTTGAAAACAAGCACAAAAATGAGAGCCTGCCTTAGCCCCGCTGCGCCATGGGGCTTGCAATCCCACGGGTGGGATCCAAAGCCCGTCGTTTGCCCACCCCTGAACTAGAAGCTCCTTTGAATAAAGCTAAAGTGTGAAAGGACAAATTCTTTTCCTCTGTTACACAGGTATAAGTCCAGAGTAACTCCACGCACGTCAGTGGAGCTAGAAGTGAGTCGCATCACGTAACAGCAGAATTTGGACCTAATTCTCAAAATGTGTATGATTTGCAGACGTATCTTAATTCTTGAAAAAGGGGAGGCTCCAGTCATATTAAGATGTGAAGGTTGCCAAGTTTGTTCCTCTCCCCCCTACAAATTGGAACTTTCCCGTTATTTCCATTGGGTGCAGCTCACCAAAGCCAAAGTGATTCTGATGACATCGCCCATGAAACTACAGCCTGAGTTTATATTAACTATATTAGAACCCATAAAGTCTCACTTTGGAAATTAAAAAAAAAAAAAAAAAAAAAAATAAAAAAAAATGAGGTTTTATTCCTGCTGTTCTTCTTTTCCAAGAGCCCTTGAAACCAGCAGGAGCCTCATATATGCTTACAAAGACAGAATTTTAAATGAATACAGTGATTTAAATTCTCTTCCAGGGAAATAGTTTTGTTCGTTACTTTGTATTGTTAAGGAACAATGATGGATCACGACCTCTTCTTTTGGAGAACATAAAATACTTGCTGGAACATCACAAGTCACTTACCAAAAAATTGAGGGCCTCCAATAATACAGCGTGATTTAAAAAAAGTTAAAATTACCTCTGATGAGCAATGAATGGAAATGTACAGAGTACGGAAGATAACTTGAGGTGCAATTCCAGGATCAAGAACCTGGGATTAGCATTTGTCTTTTGACTTTACAGTACAGTGGTGCTAACCTTGATTTTTGGGGGTGGAGGAATGTAATGGAGCAGGGTTAAATTCTTAGAGTCCACTCTTGTCAGTGCTCGGCTTTTTATTGCATTATGTTACAGTGAATTTTTCACGGAAATGGTATTTACAAGATGAATAAATAAATGACTCCCACCTCTTCCCTGCCCGCAGTAGTTCAAATCCTTCGTTGATTTTATCGAAAGGCAAAGTGTGGGTTATTAATGCATCCAGGTTGAATTTTTTCCCCATGTAGTCTGCAACTAGTTTAGGGACAGAATCTTTGCTCTTCCAGCCTGAAAGACAGAAGATTGTACATTATCTAGCAACATACTGCCACTGAAATAATAAACGTGAAAAAATAATTAAATGTTGGTGAATATTATAGCCCTGAAGACTTAAATTAAGAGGTAAGCTCTTTGGCAGAGCAATGCATCAATCGAGACTTTGTTGGGACTTGTCAATGTACATTTATTTACTCATGGAACGCTATGTGCAAACAAAAAGCATTGTTAAAAAAAGAGTCCTATTAAGATATTAAGTTGAAAGTATGATTCAGTGGAATCAAGCTGGCACCCTAAAACCAATTTAACACTTTCTTTACAAGAATTCTACAGTTTTTAAACAAATTCAAATGTTCGAATGTCTGCAAATTAAACTTTATAGAATCCAGCCAGTTGCTTTCCTGCCGTACAATCCTTTCCCACTCAATATCACTCCATTTGACTTACACTGGCTACGCAAACTAACCGTGTACCCCTAACGTTTGCAAGCATATACACAAAGCTCAGAATGGAAGAGATTCCTTAAACAGAAAACTGGATTTTATAATTTCCTACAGGCATCACTGAAGTGGGATGTATCAGAGCTACAGGGCCCCCTTCAAGAGGCTCCAAATGGCTTACAGACCCTAACGTATTTCAGAACCTCAGAGTGTACTTAGAATTCAAAGTGTGCCATTTAGTTACACATTCTTTTTTCACATATCTTTTAAATACGCTGGAAGAAATGAAAGAGGGGGGGAAAAAAGTCAGTGTTGGCATTTGAAATTGGTGATAAAAGTTCTATCAATTTACTCTACACTTCAATTCATTTTAACCTGGGTCACTCCAAATAGGTTTTTTTGTGTGTGACAACTTAGAACTAATGTTTAATTTTCTAAATGACTTTCTATAAGAGTTATTTCAATCATGGGGGCCTAAATTAGGGACCCAACATCCAGATCCTCAAGGTATTTAAGTGCCTACTTCCCACTGGGGAGCTGGGCTCAAGTCAGTATTTAGGCAAT
>NW_020715355.1:0-1479 GCF_002925995.2 Terrapene triunguis | reverse complement strand
GTGAGCGCCTAGCTCTTCCTGTCCAGGGAGCACAATCTGCGTGTAATTAGAGGGTGGAGGGAAAGAGGGGTCAGCGAGTGGCTCCCCAGCAAGACTTAAGAGGGGTGGTAATGGTAGTGAGGAGCCTCCTGACCCAGGGGAATGTCAGTGTGATAAAGCACCCTCTCACTTGTGCAACCTGCACTTGGTGGTGTCACATCAAGGAGACGGCCGATGTTTGGGTTCTCCTTTCCCCATCCTCTTTGTACAAGGTCAGTAGTGATGGAATAAACAGGTGACAGAGGGTTGGTTATCGCTGCACGAAGCGCTCTGCCCCGCGCTCATGTCTCTCTCGTGTCACAGGCCGCTTTTGGGGCGGGGCGGGATCCTGTCTGTGGGTTCTGTGTCCGTGCAGTGCTTGGCCCGGCTCCGGGACCGGGTTACTCGTGTCACGCAGCCTCAGCGAGCCGGGGGCGCAGAGGCTGTAGCTCATCAGGAGGGTCGCGGAGGCCCCGCCCATCAATCAGCCTCCGGCGCCACCAGCCAGTCTGACCGGCGCATGCGCATTTGGGAACAGCGTCCCATTGGTCGCCTGCCTACCCAATGGGGAGGCGCGGGCGGGGTACAAAGCCGGAAGCGGCTCCCGCGCGAGAGAGCGGCGGCTGCTCCAGCATCCAGAGCAAGGGAGAGGCTGGAGCGGGCCGGGCCGCCGAGAGCTCCCGGGCTCCTCCAACGCGAGGGCGCCGAGATGCCGGGGGCCCTGCCGGCAGCTCGCGGGTGGGAGCGGGGCCCTGCTCCGCCGAATGCGGGGGGGGGCAGCGACTCGCCCCTGGGACTAGTTACAGAGCCTCGGTTCGGCTGCTTTTTGGGAACCTTTTTAACCCCCCCCCCCGTTTTGTAAGGATGTTCGCCTCTACTGAAGGCATTTCAATGCTTTGCTTTGGGTTACAAAATGACCTTTTTTTTTCTTTCTTACAGATTGGCTGCAACCTGGGGGATAAAGAATGTGATTGTGACCATCCTAGACTCTCAGGGTTGGAAGGCGTTTATTGGACATTTGAATTCAGATGGCAAGAGTGAAATATCAGCAAAAGGTATGCCTTATATCTCTCCAGTCTGTCTTTTTTGATGGGGGCTAATCAGGAAAAAGATGTAGATGTCCATGATAGATTATTTGCCCTTATGTAAATGTATGGTATGATCACATCTTGAACAAACTCTCTGCTCTAGCATTATTGATAGAATCAATAGAGATCAAGGACTTTTAAATAAAATTGAGTTCTCTTTTGATTTTTCAGAAAAGATTTTTACTCAGCTATTAGTAGCAAAGAATCATCCAAGACTTAGAATGATAATCTTATCTGCACCTACTAATTGAACTTTGGCAAAAGGTCTATTGCCCTGTTTCTGGCTCCCATTTATGTTTTGTAAAGATAAGTTGCTCACTGTATTATTAATGTGACACTCTTTATTTCTCCCACCACACTAGGACTTAGAATT
>NW_020715354.1:0-4374 GCF_002925995.2 Terrapene triunguis | reverse complement strand
TTGTTTTGTCTTAAAGAAAACAAGATTGGACTTCAACAACATCTCCAGACCATATAACATTCCCCCCGTAAAAGGACAGTTAATACTACGAAGCAGGGTTTCCACCTATAAAAGACAGCTACAGGGAGAGGAAATAAGGGATATTGTTCAAACGAAAGCTTTACTTAATACTTTACCTTTCAAAAGCTTTAACAGTTTTTCCTTTCTCTTCTGTGTGTCTTTAATAAAAGTGTAAAATACTTTTTAACAGTGGTTGTTACAGTGGGAGTAAGCCAGTGATAACTTGACATGAAACCCCAAGTCACAGTTACATAACTGCTTAATGTTGTAACAATGAACAAGGGTTTCATGAATGTCTTTATCCCATCTTGGGCCCAAGATACTCCCTGATCAGCAGAACAGTGCTCAATATCTCTGAAAAGCCAGACCCTTTAGTCAGGAGTCTAAATATGGATTTAGATACCTAATTATGGCACCCAAATTTGAAAATAATTGGTCCAAGAATCTGTGAATTTCAAAAGCACACAACAGAGTTTAGTCACTTCTTCTCATGTGCATACCTCCAAAAATAGACCCCTTCCAGGTGCGTCCAGTGAAGAGCAGCATCGCATTGTAGGTGATCTGTGACGCTGACGGAGGCACTCCTACAATCACGCTCGTTCCGTAATTCATGTGGCAGGATGCCAGGGCAGCTGTCTGATTTAAAACAAAGAAACACTCTATAATCAGACAAAGACAGTTATCTACTAGCAACGTCATGAAATCATCTTCCACTCCAAGCTGTTAATTGGTTGCGTGACTGAAAATATTGTAAAGTCCTTTTGATATCAATGAGAAATCAAATAAATATTGTGGCCCGTATCAGCCCATCTGCCATTGTGAGGTGAGGAGGGACAAAAAGCCTGGTGGAACCAAATATTGATAGGGGGGGGGAGCCAAAGAGGGTAGTGCTGCCTCCTTGGCATCATTCCTCACCATTATTACCCAACCTGCAAAGGCCTCTCCATGAAGGATCTGGGTGGACTGGGATCCACGGGTAGGCAGGAGTCTATCTACTGCTCTTTGAGGCACTGTCCCCCCCCCCCAAAGTTTTGGGGGCTGACGCTGATCCATATTCTACCGACTTTATTGCTCTGTGCTCCTGAACCCCTTCTGTAAGGGGGTTTCTGGATAACAAGGGCATTCTCTGGCAGCATGGCTCCCGGCTTCCAGGTGCCGCTGTGGCTGTACAGGGTTTTTGTGCAGATGCCTTCATGCTTCTGCAGATTGGAAAGAGTTGCTGGATTGGGGGTGAACCCCAATGCTGCTGCCTTGGGCGAGGGGGCAAAACCACTGCACTCACACCAAACAGAGGAAAGCAAAGGAATCTCTGTAAATGCAATCCTCCACGCAGTTATACCAGTTTTATACTAGTGTAACTCAATTAATTTCAGTAGAGATCAATGGAGTTACATGCCATAAAACTGGAGTAATAAGGCCCTCAGCGTTTTCTGCCTCCTAGCTGAACATGGCCAGCATAGGGGACAGTATATTTTCTTTTTCAAAGTTTCTACAAAGTTCCCCCTCCCCACCTTCCTCCCGCCATCCCAGAATATCAGCGTGAGGCATGTGGATTCCACGATTTTGAATTTCCACTTAACGCCTTGCAGGAGGCACTCAGCACCTCAGATTGGGTCCTTAGTGCATCAAGACACTAGATAAGCAACTCTCAGCTGATTAATTTTGCACTAGCCTCTGGACAGGAGTTGATAAACATCATCATCTTACATCTTTTGGTCACATACCATGGTATCAGTGCGTCCAATGACTTCAAAGGAATAGTCCACACCATTACCACCAGTCAGCTCCATCAGCACATCTTCAATGGGCTTTGTGAAGTCCTGAGGGTTGATGCACTCGGTGGCTCCTAACTCTTTAGCCTTGGCAAATTTGTCTTTGTTGATGTCAACCCCAATGATCCGGGAAGCACCAGCGGCTTTACAGCCCATGACAACTGAGAGGCCAACTCCTCCCAGACCGAAGACAGCACAGGTAGAACCACGTTCCACCTGCATAATCATAAAAACATCAGACTCTCTTAGAATACAAGTGATGTATAGTGATTCCACTGCATGAATGATCTTGTAAATCTTTTCATTTTAGGCTCTGCTTGTATTGGATACTACACTTGTAAATTGGGCGAAAGCATTTTTGCGATTCAAAGTATAGGTTCCCATCATTGGATTACAACTGGATAAAACCTACCACAGCATACATTTGAGAATAGGTTTGTATTAGAGATGTTCCCAAGTCACAAACTGTGCTTTTAGATCCAGAGTTCTCATGCCCTCTGTGTTTGGGGGTATTCAGGTTAGGGCTTTGGGCTCAGCCCATTCTGGAGATGAGGCCAGCTGTAAAATCAGATACTCATGGGGATTCGGATTCGTAACCCTCCATATAAACTTTGGGGCTCTTCACATCCATGACGTTGGTTGGAGCCTCTCTCTACTTTTCATTAAGTATAGCCAAAAAAGAAACCTGAACTGGGCCAATTTTGCAGCATGAAAGCTGTTGCCACAGAAAACTGTCAAGCCCTGAAGAACTCCATGCTTTCAGGGAACCAATGATTTCATAGAAGGCCTTTATTTATTTAATATAAATGAAAGGAAACCTTTTCGTAATTCAGTAAATGCAAGATTATTTACTCCTAAAAATGAGCCATAAGATTAATAAATAAAAACTAACAAACTAACAGAGAAAGCCCTACATGCGATACTACTACTTTGAGTTCTACAGATGAAAAGCTATATACAAAAGCTAAGTGCCTCACAGATGGGGAAAGTAAGGGAGGCACAAAGAGATGATATTTCTTGGCCATGATCAAACAGCATGTCAGCAGCAAAGCCAGTTCTCCTGACTCTCAGGCTGATGCCCTCTTTACTAGACCCACACAAATAATCAGCACTATCCCAACAACAGAGCTTGTCCTTTAAACGCACATGCTAATCCTCACCTTGGCAGTACTGAGGGCAGCCCCATAACCGGTGGAAAATCCACAGCCGATCAGACACACTTTCTCCGGAGGAGCAACTGCATCAATTTTGACAACTGCTGTCTCGTGCACCACTGTATATTCAGTGAAGGTGCTTGTACTAATAAATTGATGAATCTGTTTTCCTTTGCAGGTAAACCTAGTGGTGCCATCTGTCGGAGAATAACAGAGTTCTCACTTTTTGTTTGGGTACAGCAAGTCAGATACTTTATTTTCTCTAATAATTGCTTAGAGGGAGAGAGCTAAACAGGTCTCTCTACAGGTAAACAATTACAGCAAACCTTTATACCTTTCATTACAGACAATAATAAGCAACAGTTGCATTTTGTTTATACGTAGGCCATCTTGATATCTTATTTTTCTCACTTGTTTTGACTCTAGTCTACATACAATATTTTCTACACATTATCTACGCAAGGTCGCAACAACTTCTCACACAATTCTTTCCCACTCACCTCACACAATCCTCGCTTCTAGAAATCTCGCGTTATTAGGGTTACGGTTAGCCTGACTCTTGCTAACGAACTGTCATGCATTGCATCCCCTTCCTGTGAGTTCTTTCTCTTCTTCCACACATCCTTCATTAATCCGCGAACTGCACCAAGGCTATTCAAAAGACAACCAAAAATAAGGGTAAATTTGATATTTTAAATGTGGGTCAGTTTTGCATGAATGATACCAAATTACTTAGGATAATAATTAAGGCTGCAAGTCTTTCATGGAAGCATGGAGCAGCTGAGCACCGGCCAGTGCTCGGGCGGCCCCGGGGCCAGCCGCACCAGCCGCTGCTTGGGCAGCCCCAGGATGCTGGTCCCAGGCTGCCCTGGAGCAGTGGTACGGGAGCAGTGGTGGCGCACCAGGCCGCCGCTCCCCAGCAGCGTCGGCAGGGTCCCGGGCCACCCCCCGCCTGGAGCAGCAGCGGCGGTGGGCCCCAGACGCCCCCTATCCCCAGCTTTAGCATGGGCCTGGAGCTCCCCCTCCACCCCCCAGCAACAGAGGGGCCCTGGAGCACCCCACGCGCCCAGGAGCAGCAATATCTGCGGGAGTGTCCCAGCCAGCACCTAGGATTTAGTTAGGGGTATTTTTAGTACAAGTCATGGACAGGTCAGGGGGCGTGACTTTTTGTTTATTGCCCGTGACCTATCCATGACTTGTACTAAAAATACCCGTGACTAAATCATAGCCTGAATAATAATAATCAATGAAACTCACTCATTTGTAGTGCACAGATTGCCCTTGGGGCTTACGCAAGAGCTACACTCTCCACACTGTGGAACAAAGAGCGGGATGACTTTGTCTCCTAGAAATAGAGCAGAGCAGTTATGAAAATTTCAGTCAAGCAG
>NW_020715353.1:0-1209 GCF_002925995.2 Terrapene triunguis | reverse complement strand
GGCAGTCAGGGGATAGGGAAGGGGGTGGATGGGGCAGGGGTCCGGGGGGGCGTCAAGGAATGTGGGGGGTTGGATGGGGCAGGAGTCCTGGGGGGCGAGGGGGGGCCACAACCCCCTTGTGGGGTGCAGAGGAGGGAACCGGTTGTTAATTTTTTGGCAGCTCATCACTGTGTATACACACACACACACACACACACACATTGCTTTGTCATTTTAATTATTAACCGTGTAAATGCTAAACATATCTTAAAAGGATGCACTCCTTTGTGCTGTATTTGAATTGCAAACCTGCTCTGTTACCGCAAAATTCAGGCCGAAGGCACCCCAAAATGGCCTTCCCATCCTACCAACTCAATTATCAGCATGGTCTACTTTGGTGGGCAACAGGAGGTGGAACAGACTAGCTATGTTAACCCTTCGGAGGACACAGATACAGCATTCCACTCAAAGGATTAAAGCACAGGAAGTAATATCTTCAAAACAAAATAATTTTTAGCACAATATTCTCTAATATATGTGACTTATTGTAATCAAGAAGAATAAACCTCAATACAAACCCGATTAGTACATGTGCATATTCAAATACGCAATCCTATGATATTCAAATATGCAATACTATATGTGACAGACCCAGACCAGTGGGGTACAGGAGTCTGGTAGAGGGCAAATATACTGGTCACTGGATGAGTAGTTTTCTGTTCCCTGAGTGACCAGAGCAGGGGCTGCACTAGAGTAATCAGGAACCTGCTAGAACCAGTTAAGGCAGGCAGGCTAATTAGGACACCTGGAGTCAATTAAGAAGAAGCTGCTAGAATCAATGAAGGCAGGCTAATCAGGGCACCTGGGTTTTAAAAGGAGCTCACTTCAGTTTGTGGTGCGAGTGTGAGGAGCTGGGAGCAAGAGGCGCAAGGAGCTGAGAGTGAGAGGGTGTGCTGCTGGAGGACTGAGGAGCACAAGCGTTATCAGACACCAGGAGGAAGGTCCTGTGGTGAGAATAAGGAAGGTGTTTGGAGGAGGCCATGGGGAAGCAGCCCAGGGAGTTGTAGCTGTCATGCAGCTGTTACAGGAGGCACTATAGACAGCTGCAGTCCACAGGGCCCTGGGCTGGAACCCGGAGTAGAGGGTGGGCCCGGGTTCCCCCCAAACCTCCCAATTGACCTGAACTGTGGGTTCTTCCAGAGGGGAAGGTCTCTGGGCTGTTCCCCAACC
>NW_020715352.1:0-1069 GCF_002925995.2 Terrapene triunguis | reverse complement strand
ACACACACACACACACACACACACACACACACACACACACACACACACACACACACACATTGCTTTGTCATTTTAATTATTAACCGTGTAAATGCTAAACATATCTTAAAAGGATGCACTCCTTTGTGCTGCATTTGAATTGCAAACCTGCTCTGTTACCGCAAAATTCAGGCCGAAGGCACCCCAAAATGGCCTTCCCATCCTACCAACTCAATTATCAGCGTGGTCTACTTTGGTGGGCAACAGGAGGTGGAACAGACTAGCTATGTTAACCCTTCGGAGGACACAGATGCAGCATTCCACTCAAAGGATTAAAACACAGGAAGTAATATCTTCAAAACAAAATAATTTTTAGCACAATATTCTCTAATATATGTGACTTATTGTAATCAAGAAGAATAAACCTCAATACAAACCCGATTAGTACATGTGCATATTCAAATACGCAATCCTATGATATTCAAATATGCAATACTATATGTGACAGACCCAGAGCAGTGGGGTACAGGAGTCTGGTAGAGGGCAAATATACTGGTCACTGGATGAGTAGTTTTCTGTTCCCTGAGTGACCAGAGCAGGGGCTGCACTAGAGTAATCAGGAACCTGCTAGAACCAGTTAAGGCAGGCAGGCTAATTAGGACACCTGGAGTCAATTAAGAAGAAGCTGCTAGAATCAATTAAGGCAGGCTAATCAGGGCACCTGGGTTTTCAAAAGGAGCTCACTTCAGTTTGTGGTGTGAGTGTGAGGAGCTGGGAGCAAGAGGCGCAAGGAGCTGAGAGTGAGAGAGTGTGCTGCTGGAGGACTGAGGAGCACAAGCGTTATCAGACACCAGGAGGAAGGTCCTGTGGTGAGAATAAGGAAGGTGTTTGGAGGAGGCCATGGGGAAGTAGCCCAGGGAGTTGTAGCTGTCATGCAGCTGTTACAGGAGGCACTATAGACAGCTGCAGTCCACAGGGCCCTGGGCTGGAACCCGGAGTAGAGGGTGGGCCCGGGTTCCCCCCAAACCTCCCAATTGACCTGGACTGTGGGTTCTTCCAGAGGGGAAGGTCTCTGGGCTGTTCCCCAACC
>NW_020715351.1:0-1513 GCF_002925995.2 Terrapene triunguis | reverse complement strand
CATGGCAGGACCAAATACTGTCTAGACCATCCCTGATAGACATTTATCTAACCTACTCTTAAATATCTCCAGAGATGGAGATTCCACAACCTCCCTAGGCAATTTATTCCAGTGTTTAACCACCCTGACAGTTAGGAACTTTTTCCTAATGTCGAACCTAGACCTCCCTTGCTGCAGTTTAAACCCGTTGCTTCTTGTTCTATCCTTAGAGGCTAAGGTGAACAAGTTCTCCCTCCTCCTTATGACACCCTTTTAGATACCTGAAAACTGCTATCATGTCCCCTCTCAGTCTTCTCTTTTCCAAACTAAACAAACCCAATTCTTTCAGCCTTCCTTCATAGGTCATGTTCTCAAGACCTTTAATCATTCTTGTTGCCCTTCTCTGGACCCTTTCCAATTTCTCCACATCTTTCTTGAAATGCGGTGCCCAGAACTGGACACAATACTCCAGCTGAGGCCTAACCAGAGCAGAGTAGAGCGGAAGAATGACTTCTCGTGTCTTGCTCACAACACACCTGTTAATACATCCCAGAATCACGTTTGCTTTTTTTGCAACAGCATCACACTGTTGACTCATATTTAGCTTGTGGTCCACTATAACCCCTAGATCCCTTTCTGCCGTACTCCTTCCTAGACAGTCTCTTCCCATTCTGTATGTGTGAAACTGATTTTTTCTTCCTAAGTGGAGCACTTTGCATTTGTCTTTGTTAAACTTCATCCTGTTTAACTCAGACCATTTCTCCAATTTGTCCAGATCATTTTGAATTATGACCCTGTCCTCCAAAGCAGTTGCAATCCCTCCCAGTTTGGTATCATCCGCAAACTTAATAAGCGTACTTTCTATGCCAATATCTAAGTCGTTAATGAAGATATTGAACAGAGCCGGTCCCAAAACAGACCCCTGCGGAACCCCACTCGTTATGCCTTTCCAGCAGGATTGGGAACCATTAATAACAACTCTCTGAGTACGGTTATCCAGCCAGTTATGCACCCACCTTATAGTAGCCCCATCTAAATTGTATTTGCCTAGTTTGTCGATAAGAATATCATGCGAGACCGTATCAAATGCCTTACTAAAGTCTAGGTATACCACATCCACAGCTTCTCCCTTATCCACAAGACTCGTTATCCTATCGAAGAAAGCTATCAGATTGGTTTGACATGATTTGTTCTTTACAAATCCATGCTGGCTGTTCCCTATCACCTTACCACCTTCCAAGTGTTTGCAGATGATTTCCTTAATTACTTGCTCCATTATCTTCCCTGGCACAGAAGTTAAACTAACTGGTCTGTAGTTTCCTGGGTTGTTTTTATTTCCCTTTTTATAGATGGGCACTATATTTGCCCTTTTCCAGTCTTCTGGAATCTCTCCCGTCTCCCATGATTTTCCAAAGATAATAGCTAGAGGCTCAGATACCTCCTCTATTAGCTCCTTGAGTATTCTAGGATGCATTTCATCAGGCCCTGGTGACTTGCAGGCATCTAACTTTTCTAAGTGATTTTTAACTTGTTC
>NW_020715350.1:0-1513 GCF_002925995.2 Terrapene triunguis | reverse complement strand
CATGGCAGGACCAAATACTGTCTAGACCATCCCTGATAGACATTTATCTAACCTACTCTTAAATATCTCCAGAGATGGAGATTCCACAACCTCCCTAGGCAATTTATTCCAGTGTTTAACCACCCTGACAGTTAGGAACTTTTTCCTAATGTCGAACCTAGACCTCCCTTGCTGCAGTTTAAACCCGTTGCTTCTTGTTCTATCCTTAGAGGCTAAGGTGAACAAGTTCTCCCTCCTCCTTATGACACCCTTTTAGATACCTGAAAACTGCTATCATGTCCCCTCTCAGTCTTCTCTTTTCCAAACTAAACAAACCCAATTCTTTCAGCCTTCCTTCATAGGTCATGTTCTCAAGACCTTTAATCATTCTTGTTGCCCTTCTCTGGACCCTTTCCAATTTCTCCACATCTTTCTTGAAATGCGGTGCCCAGAACTGGACACAATACTCCAGCTGAGGCCTAACCAGAGCAGAGTAGAGCGGAAGAATGACTTCTCGTGTCTTGCTCACAACACACCTGTTAATACATCCCAGAATCACGTTTGCTTTTTTTGCAACAGCATCACACTGTTGACTCATATTTAGCTTGTGGTCCACTATAACCCCTAGATCCCTTTCTGCCGTACTCCTTCCTAGACAGTCTCTTCCCATTCTGTATGTGTGAAACTGATTTTTTCTTCCTAAGTGGAGCACTTTGCATTTGTCTTTGTTAAACTTCATCCTGTTTAACTCAGACCATTTCTCCAATTTGTCCAGATCATTTTGAATTATGACCCTGTCCTCCAAAGCAGTTGCAATCCCTCCCAGTTTGGTATCATCCGCAAACTTAATAAGCGTACTTTCTATGCCAATATCTAAGTCGTTAATGAAGATATTGAACAGAGCCGGTCCCAAAACAGACCCCTGCGGAACCCCACTCGTTATGCCTTTCCAGCAGGATTGGGAACCATTAATAACAACTCTCTGAGTACGGTTATCCAGCCAGTTATGCACCCACCTTATAGTAGCCCCATCTAAATTGTATTTGCCTAGTTTGTCGATAAGAATATCATGCGAGACCGTATCAAATGCCTTACTAAAGTCTAGGTATACCACATCCACAGCTTCTCCCTTATCCACAAGACTCGTTATCCTATCGAAGAAAGCTATCAGATTGGTTTGACATGATTTGTTCTTTACAAATCCATGCTGGCTGTTCCCTATCACCTTACCACCTTCCAAGTGTTTGCAGATGATTTCCTTAATTACTTGCTCCATTATCTTCCCTGGCACAGAAGTTAAACTAACTGGTCTGTAGTTTCCTGGGTTGTTTTTATTTCCCTTTTTATAGATGGGCACTATATTTGCCCTTTTCCAGTCTTCTGGAATCTCTCCCGTCTCCCATGATTTTCCAAAGATAATAGCTAGAGGCTCAGATACCTCCTCTATTAGCTCCTTGAGTATTCTAGGATGCATTTCATCAGGCCCTGGTGACTTGCAGGCATCTAACTTTTCTAAGTGATTTTTAACTTGTTC
>NW_020715349.1:0-1166 GCF_002925995.2 Terrapene triunguis | reverse complement strand
CTCTGCCCTGTTTCAGCATCACCCCGACATGCCAGTGACACACACACACCAGCTTTCTCCCCTCCCCTGCTACACAACACTGCGGGAACAGAGCCCAGGAGCAGAACAGCACAAATTCTAACATCGTCTTTCTACTAAGGCAAAACTTGGGTTTAGCTCCATCCTTGCAAACAGAAACTGCTTATGCTCAAACACGGAGCCTACTTCACACAAACCATCTCAGACTTGTAAAATGTTACCCTCTCTTTACCGTCATCCCGAGAATTCCTTCTGCGTTGTCGCCTTCACGTACCCCTCACTGAGCCCTGGAGACCCCTAGCGTGTATCCCACCAGAGCGCTGACAATCCCCCTGACAAGAACGCACCCTTCTGCACCTTTAGTGACATAGCCTACAACACTGAGCACTGAAATGGGGCAGACTCGGTCCCTCAGGGTTCACATGCACCTCTCTGCATACCACAGTCACAGCTCTGCCAGGCTGCTCCAACTAATCCCTCCACCATCCGATTACAGCTACAGCTGACCCAGGGCACACAGCCGGAGGGCATGCGGATAAATGCTGGTATTCCCATCTCTGGAACACAACACAAACAGTAGCATGTTCCCTTAGTCCTTCCTCATATTGATTATAGATTCATAGGTTTTATGGCAAGAAGGGATTATAAATTCATCTAGTCTGACTTTATGTGTAAGAAGCCAAAGAATCTCATCCAATTACTGTGGGATTGAGCTGAATAGCTTGTGCTGGACTAAATCATCCTCCAGAAAGTCATCAAGTCTTGACATGAAGATTTGGAGTGATGGAGAATCGGCCACTTCCCGTGGTAGTGTGTTAACCTTTGGAATGGGGGCCACAGCAGGAGCTTTGCTGTGGCAATCCCAGTCACCCTTAAAGGTTGGGAATCCCACAAAACATCTCCTATTATCACTTTTCCACTTCTTATTACTATGGTGCTATAAAACAGAGGAAGACATCAGTGACAAGAACTTTCATCCAAGTCCGGACACAAAAGAGTCCTTGTCTCTGCATAAAAGATGAAGGACTCAGCTCCTAAACAGCAGGGCCTGTGGACCCCAGTTTGAGAGATGCTGCACTGACATAAGAACATAAGAGCGGCCAGACTGGGTCAGACCAAAGGTCCATCTAGCCCGGTGTCCTGTCTTC
>NW_020715348.1:0-1230 GCF_002925995.2 Terrapene triunguis | reverse complement strand
GGACTAGATACCTCCTGAGGTCCCTTCCAACCCTGATCTTCTATGATTCTATGATGTACTGGGCTCTGTCCTGTGGCATATGCCCCTAAACTTTAAGTAAAGTAAAAAAGAAATTCACCCCATGTAAAAAGAAGGTTTTGGCTCTAGTTTGGGCTTTGCAGTATCGGGACGATCTGGTGGAATTGTCCCCTATGTTACTAAAAACTGCCCACTCGTCAAGAAAATATGTACTCACTGGCAAAATTAACAACAATCCCAGCAATCCCTAAGCAAATCAGAGCTAATGAATTTCCTGAGCTCCAAGTGGGTGTTTAAAGCACAATTATAAGTTCAAAAGGCCCCTCCCGGAAAAAAAATATTCAGACAAAAATGGGTCTGAGTAAAAACGAATACGTTTAGCTTACATGTTTAGTAATACCTCCTGAGATATACATATATACACACAGTGGTGAGCTGGAGCCGGTTTGCACCGGTTCGGTTGTTAAATTTAGAAGCCCTTTTAGAACCTGTTGTCCCACGCGGGACAACTGGTTCTAAAAGGGCTTTTAAATTTAACAACTGGTAAAGCTCCAGCTCCCCGCCCCCGGCCCCAGCTCACCTCTGCTTCCTCGGCTCCGCCCCTGAACGCTCCGCCCCCTTCTCCTCCCCCTCCCCTGCTTCCCACCAATCAGATGTTCGCGCGGGAAGCCTGGGAGGGTTCAGAACAAGCGGCGGCTTCGCAAGGTAAGCTGGGGCGGGGGGGCGTGAGGAAGGCTCCAGGGAGGCGTGGCATAGTGCGGCGTGGCCCAGCCCAGTCCTGCTCTGGCCGAGCGGCTCCGGCCCAGCGCCCTGGCCCCATGGAGAGACTTTGGCCCCAGCCCCGGCCCGGGCCAAGCAGCTTAGGCCCGGCCCCAGCCGAGCGGCTTTGGCCCTGGCCCGGCCCAGCACCCCCAGCCTGGTCTCCAGTGCAGGAAGGGGGCAGGGAACAGGGAGAGGGTGTTGGAAGTGGGCAGGGGAGTTCGTGGGGGGTGTATAGGGGTCAGGGTGGTCAGAGGGCAGGGAACAGGGGTTGGATGGGGTGGGGGGGGCAGTCAGGGGCAGGGGATCTAGGGGCACTCTGGGGACAGAGAAGGGGTGGTTGGATGGGGCAGGAGTCCCAGGGGGCCATCAGGAATGAGAGGAGGGGTTGGATGGGGCGGCAGGGGGCAGTCAGGGGATAGGGAAGGGGGTGGATGGGGCAGGGGTCCGGGG
>NW_020715347.1:0-1164 GCF_002925995.2 Terrapene triunguis | reverse complement strand
CTCTGCCCTGTTTCAGCATCACCCCGACATGCCAGTGACACACACACCAGCTTTCTCCCCTCCCCTGCTACACAACACTGCGGGAACAGAGCCCAGGAGCAGAACAGCACAAATTCTAACATCGTCTTTCTACTAAGGCAAAACTTGGGTTTAGCTCCATCCTTGCAAACAGAAGCTGCTTATGCTCAAACACGGAGCCTACTTCACACAAACCATCTCAGACTTGTAAAATGTTACTCTCTCTTTACCGTCACCCCGAGAATTCCTTCTGCGTCGTCGCCTTCACGTACCCCTCACTGAGCCCTGGAGACCCCTAGCGTGTATCCCACCAGAGCGCTGACAATCCCCCTGACAAGAACGCACCCTTCTGCACCTTTAGTGACACAGCCTACAACACTGAGCACTGAAATGGGGCAGACTCGGTCCCTCAGGGTTCACATGCACCTCTCTGCATACCACAGTCACAGCTCTGCCAGGCTGCTCCAACTAATCCCTCCACCATCTGATTACAGCTACAGCTGACCCAGGGCACACAGCCGGAGGGCATGCGGATAAATGCTGGTGTTCCCATCTCTGGAACAAAACACAAACAGTAGCATGTTCCCTTAGTCCTTCCTCATATTGATTATAGATTCATAGGTTTTATGGCAAGAAGGGATTATAAATTCATCTAGTCTGACTTTATGTGTAAGAAGCCAAAGAATCTCATCCAATTACTGTGGGATTGAGCTGAATAGCTTGTGCTGGACTAAATCATCCTCCAGAAAGTCATCAAGTCTTGACATGAAGATTTGGAGTGATGGAGAATCGGCCACTTCCCGTGGTAGTGTGTTAACCTTTGGAATGGGGGCCACAGCAGGAGCTTTGCTGTGGCAATCCCAGTCACCCTTAAAGGTTGGGAATCCCACAAAACATCTCCTATTATCACTTTTCCACTTCTTATTACTATGGTGCTATAAAACAGAGGAAGACATCAGTGACAAGAACTTTCATCCAAGTCCGGACACAAAAGAGTCCTTGTCTCTGCATAAAAGATGAAGGACTCAGCTCCTAAACAGCAGGGCCTGTGGACCCCAGTTTGAGAGATGCTGCACTGACATAAGAACATAAGAGCGGCCAGACTGGGTCAGACCAAAGGTCCATCTAGCCCGGTGTCCTGTCTTC
>NW_020715346.1:0-5227 GCF_002925995.2 Terrapene triunguis | reverse complement strand
AAACAAAGAAGTCATTAAGCATCTCTGCCATTTCCAAGTTTCCTGTTACTGTTTCTCCCTCTTCACTAAGCAGTGGGCCTACCCTGTCTTTGGTCTTCCTCTTGCTTCTAATGTATTGATAAAAAGTCTTGTTTCCCTTTATTCCTGTAGCTAGTTTGAGCTCATTTTGTGCCTTTGCCTTTCTAATCTTGCCCCTGCATTCCTGTGTTGTTTGCCTATATTCATCCTTTGTAATCTGTCCTAGTTTCCATTTTTTATATGACTCCTTTTTATTTTTTAGATCATGCAAGATCTCGTGGTTAAGCCAAGGTGGTCTTTTGCCACATTTTCTATCTTTCCTAACCAGCGGAATAGCTTGCTTTTGGGCCCTTAATAGTGTCCCTTTGAAAAACTGCCAACTCTCCTCAGTTGTTTTTCCCCTCAGTCTTGATTCCCATGGGACCTTATCTATCAGCTCTCTGAGCTTACCAAAATCTGCCTTCCTGAAATCCATTGTCTCTATTTTGCTGTTCTCCCTTCTACCCTTCCTTAGAATTGCAAACTCTATGATTTCATGATCACTTTCACCCAAGCTGCCTTCTACTTTCAAATTCTCAACGAGTTCCTCCCTATTTGTTAAAATCAAGTCTAGGACAGCTTCCCCCCTAGTAGCTTTTTCAACCTTCTGAAATAAAAAGTTGTCTGCAATGCAGTCCAAGAATTTGTTGGATAGTCTGTGCCCCGCTGTGTTATTTTCCCAACATATATCCAGATAGTTGAAGTCCCCCATCACCACCAAATCTTGGGCTTTGGATGATTTTGTTCGTTGTTTAAAAAAAGCCTCATCCACCTCTTCCACCTGGTTAGGTGGCCTGTAGTAGACTCCTAGCATGACATCACCCTTGTTTTTTACCCTTTTTAACCTAACCCAGAGACGCTCAACACTTCCATCTCCTATGTCCATCTCCACCTCAGTCCAAGTGTGTACATTTTTAATATATAAGGCAACACCTCCTCCCTTTTCCCCCTGTCTATCTTTCCTGAGCAAGCTGTACCCATCCACACCAATATTCCAATCATGTGTATTATCCCACCAAGTTTCAGTGATGCCAACAATGTCATAGTTGTATTTATTTATTAGCCCTTCCAGTTCTTCCTGCTTATTACCCATACTTCTCGCATTTGTATATAGGCATCTAAGATACTGGTTTGATCTTTCCTCCCAGTTTTGTACCAAGCCAGATGTACCAAGCCAGCACAAAACAGCTTCTCTAAGACCTCACTAGTTACCCAGAGCTGAGAACCCAGCTTTGCTTCAGGGCAAGTCAGGGTCTGGCTCCATTCTCTATCCAGCTGTAAGCTGGCGCAGACTCACCCAGCGGTGCCTCCTGCTGGTCGTCCATGAGAATTAGCTCATACCAGCTCCAGAGTGCCCTCTGCAGACTGGTGATCCGCCTTACCGCTGGCCCCCCGTGTTCCTCCCAGGACCCCGGTGCCCCTTTCTCCGGGTTGCTGCCCCCCTGACAGTACCCCCACACTCTGGGTCTCCCCACCCAGGGGAATCCCCACCCACTAACCCCACCTCGCCTCAGTGTAAGGCTACTGCCAGTCACCATCTAGCCCCACTTCCTGGGGCAGACTGCAGTATACGCCACTCATCACAGGCAAAGGGGTTCGGACTTGCTGCCTCCGCCTACTCATGGGCTGCCCTTGCAACCCAGTACCTAATAGGCCTTATGCTAGGCCGCAGCCTGGGGTTTTCCAGGCTGGAGCTCCCCAGCTCCTCTGCCTTTCCCCAGCCCTGCTTCACTCAGGTACCCTGTCTCTAGCTCCCTGCAGACAGGTCCGTCTCCCTCTACAGCTAGAGAGAGACTGTGTCTGCCCCTGGCTTCCCTGCCTTTATAGGGCCAGCTGAGGCCTGATTGGGGTGTGGCCCAGCTGTGGCTGCTTCCCTAATCAGCCTAGTAGCTTTTCCCCTGCCCCAGCCCTCTCCCAGGGCTGTCTTTAAACCCCTCTGGGCAGGAGCGGGTAACCACCCCACTACACAAGCCCATGCTGCTATTTATACCAACAAATGCTGCATTTGTAGACAAGTTAAATCAATCTCAAAGTCCCCTTTCATCAGCCCTAGAAATTAATTTAAACTTATGTTTGGCCTCAGAGAGTTAGACAAATGTGTCTGTTAACAGAGGGGATTGAGTTCAATCCCCTGTCACCATCAATGTGCAAACCAGGAGCCTGTTGCTTTGCATTCCTGATGTTGTGTGGCCATTCGGTGTCAGTCCTTTTAAATAAACAATGTTTTTTTTCATAGAAACAATATTTTCGTCATACAGACACAGGAGTAGATTAATCTACAAAGGGAAGGTGATTCCAAGGCAGTTCTGGAGGGAGAAGGGAACATTTTCAGCATTACTAAATTATTGTGTTGTACCTCACACACACAGAGTGAAAATAAACTTCATTATTTGAGCTACCAACACACATCACAAGAATGAAATAAACAACTTTATGTTCAATGAGTTGGGTGCATTTAAATACTATTAAAAATATGTTCCGGGCAATGCATGGAAAAATCAGTGCCTTGAACAACTCACTTGATATAGTTAAGGTACCACATGATATTTAAAGGTTTCAGAGTAGTAGCCGTGTTAGTCTGTATCCGCAAAACGAACAAGAGTACTTGTGGCACCTTAGAGACTAACAAATTTATTTCAGCATAAGCTTTTGTGGGCTAAAACCCACTTCATCGGATGCATAGAATGGAACATACAGTAAGGAGATGTATATACATACAGAACATGAAAAGGTGGGAGTTGCCCTACCAACTTTAAGAGGCTAATTAATTAAGATGAGCAGTTATCAGCAGGAGAAAAAAACCTTTTGTAGTGATAATCAAGATGACCCATTTCAGACAGCTTGACAAGAAGGTGTGAAGATACTTAACATGGGGAAATAGATTAAATGTCTGTAATGGCTCAGCCATTCCCAGTCTCTAGATGTACTTAATTATTCATGTGCTGTGCCTTTTACACAGGCACACAAGACACAGAAGAAACTGAATTATTTGAATTATCCACATTCCCACTTTCTCACGGCATGTTAGTTCTGAAGGTTGTTTTAATTTCCTAATTTTCTTGGAACCAGAAATGGGGAACGAGAACACTAGAGTCAGTGGAATTACAGCAGTAAGGGATTAGTCTCATTATTTGTCACTAACCAAAGGCTCTGTTAACAGAGCGTTAATGTTAGTGAATGGTATGTCTAGCCCTGCAATTAGTTAGATGCAGACACACCCAGCTCTGTGGGTGGTAAAGTTACAGAGACTCTGCCGCTGATCATGAAATAGAAGCACATTATCTTTAAACGGCTGCCCTTTCAATGCCTCTGAAAGTTACAAAAAACAATGATCTGGGTTAAAGGAAAGTTGCCATTTCTCAGAGCCCCAATTTCTATTGTTTCAGAGTAGCAGCCGTGTTAGTCTGTATCCGCAAAAAGAACAGGAGTACTTGTGGCGCCTTAGAGACTAACAAATTTATTTCAGCATAAGCTTTCGTGGGCTACAGCCCACTTCTTTGGATGCATAGAATGGAACACACAGAGAGAAGATATTTATACATACAGAGAACATGAAAAGGTGGAAGTACGCATACCAATTGTAAGAGGCCAATCAATTGAGATGAGCTATCAGCAGCAGCAGAAGAAAAAAACCTTTGAAGTGATAATGGAGATGACCCATAAAAGGTGTGAGGAGAACTTAACATGGGGGAAAAAATTCAATTAGTGGAATGACCCAACCATTCCCAGTCTCTGTTTAAACCTAAGTTAATTGTATCTAATTTGCATATTAATTCGCACCTTCAGCCCCCAACTAAAACCTCTCCAGCGCTTCATCAAAGATCTACAGCCGATCCTGAAAGATGATCCCTCACTCTCACAGATCTTGGGAGACAGACCAGTCCTCGCTTATAGACAGCCTCCCAACCTGAAACAAATACTCACCAGCAACCGCACACCATACAACATAAACACTAACCCAGGAACCTATCCTTGCAACAAAGCCCGATGCCAGCTCTGTCCACATATCTATTCAAGTGACACCATCATAGGACCTAACCACATCAGCCACGCCATCAGGGCTCGTTCACCTGCACATCTACCAACGTGATATATGCCATCATGTGCCAGCAATGCCCCTCTGCCATGTACATTGGCCAAACCGGACAGTCTCTACGCAAAAGAATAAATGGACACAAATCTGACATCAGGAATCATAACATTCAAAAACCAGTGGGAGAACACTTCAACCTCTCTAACCACTCAGTGACAGACTTGAAGGTGACAATTTTGCAACAAAAAAACTTCAAAAATGGACTCCAAAGAGAGACTGCTGAACTCGAATTAATATGGAAATTACATACAATTAATTTAAGATTAAACAGAGACTGGAAATGGTTGGGTCATTACACTAATTGAATTTTTTTTCCCCATGTTAAGTTCTCCTCACACCTTTTATGGGTCATCTCAATTATCACTTCAAAGGTTTTTTTCTTCTGCTGCTGCTGATAGCTCATCTCAATTGATTGGCCTCTTACAGTTGGTACGCGTACTTCCACCTTTTCATGTTCTCTGTATGTATAAATATCTTCTCTCTGTGTGTTCCACTCTATGCATCCGAAGAAGTGAGCTGTAGCCCACGAAAGCTTATGCTGAAATAAATTTGTTAGTCTCTAAGGTGCCACAAGTACTCCTGTTCTAATTTCTATTGTGTGTGTACAGGAAGGTTTGAATGTGTCACAGGCAGTTTGCTAAAGCTTAGCTATTTTATGTTTGTAACTGGCTCTTGTCCACCTTTCAGTCACATGCAAAGGGAACTTACCAAATGTCACACGAACTAGCCCATTCCTCCCCCTATGCAATCTCTGACAGAATGTTGGAATGAGGCAGAGAACTGGGAAAGTATCACAGTAGGAATAAATGAAAAACTGGGATTAATCAAAGCTGAGATGCAGACACAGCCTATTGTACAGCTGGTGAAGTGACAGGGACACACTCCCGCTGGTGCTGGTTCTGAAATAACAGCAGAAGCCAATCAAAGAGAACGAGTTCATGTAGGAGCTAGGGGCAGCTGCCCTGTCAGTGCATCACTCACCTGGGAGGTGTTTCACAAAACACAGCACCTCCCCTTTGGAAGAGAAACACTTCCCCTCACTGCCACCACTTCATTATATTATCCATGGGGCTGTTT
>NW_020715345.1:0-5227 GCF_002925995.2 Terrapene triunguis | reverse complement strand
AAACAAAGAAGTCATTAAGCATCTCTGCCATTTCCAAGTTTCCTGTTACTGTTTCTCCCTCTTCACTAAGCAGTGGGCCTACCCTGTCTTTGGTCTTCCTCTTGCTTCTAATGTATTGATAAAAAGTCTTGTTTCCCTTTATTCCTGTAGCTAGTTTGAGCTCATTTTGTGCCTTTGCCTTTCTAATCTTGCCCCTGCATTCCTGTGTTGTTTGCCTATATTCATCCTTTGTAATCTGTCCTAGTTTCCATTTTTTATATGACTCCTTTTTATTTTTTAGATCATGCAAGATCTCGTGGTTAAGCCAAGGTGGTCTTTTGCCACATTTTCTATCTTTCCTAACCAGCGGAATAGCTTGCTTTTGGGCCCTTAATAGTGTCCCTTTGAAAAACTGCCAACTCTCCTCAGTTGTTTTTCCCCTCAGTCTTGATTCCCATGGGACCTTATCTATCAGCTCTCTGAGCTTACCAAAATCTGCCTTCCTGAAATCCATTGTCTCTATTTTGCTGTTCTCCCTTCTACCCTTCCTTAGAATTGCAAACTCTATGATTTCATGATCACTTTCACCCAAGCTGCCTTCTACTTTCAAATTCTCAACGAGTTCCTCCCTATTTGTTAAAATCAAGTCTAGGACAGCTTCCCCCCTAGTAGCTTTTTCAACCTTCTGAAATAAAAAGTTGTCTGCAATGCAGTCCAAGAATTTGTTGGATAGTCTGTGCCCCGCTGTGTTATTTTCCCAACATATATCCAGATAGTTGAAGTCCCCCATCACCACCAAATCTTGGGCTTTGGATGATTTTGTTCGTTGTTTAAAAAAAGCCTCATCCACCTCTTCCACCTGGTTAGGTGGCCTGTAGTAGACTCCTAGCATGACATCACCCTTGTTTTTTACCCTTTTTAACCTAACCCAGAGACGCTCAACACTTCCATCTCCTATGTCCATCTCCACCTCAGTCCAAGTGTGTACATTTTTAATATATAAGGCAACACCTCCTCCCTTTTCCCCCTGTCTATCTTTCCTGAGCAAGCTGTACCCATCCACACCAATATTCCAATCATGTGTATTATCCCACCAAGTTTCAGTGATGCCAACAATGTCATAGTTGTATTTATTTATTAGCCCTTCCAGTTCTTCCTGCTTATTACCCATACTTCTCGCATTTGTATATAGGCATCTAAGATACTGGTTTGATCTTTCCTCCCAGTTTTGTACCAAGCCAGATGTACCAAGCCAGCACAAAACAGCTTCTCTAAGACCTCACTAGTTACCCAGAGCTGAGAACCCAGCTTTGCTTCAGGGCAAGTCAGGGTCTGGCTCCATTCTCTATCCAGCTGTAAGCTGGCGCAGACTCACCCAGCGGTGCCTCCTGCTGGTCGTCCATGAGAATTAGCTCATACCAGCTCCAGAGTGCCCTCTGCAGACTGGTGATCCGCCTTACCGCTGGCCCCCCGTGTTCCTCCCAGGACCCCGGTGCCCCTTTCTCCGGGTTGCTGCCCCCCTGACAGTACCCCCACACTCTGGGTCTCCCCACCCAGGGGAATCCCCACCCACTAACCCCACCTCGCCTCAGTGTAAGGCTACTGCCAGTCACCATCTAGCCCCACTTCCTGGGGCAGACTGCAGTATACGCCACTCATCACAGGCAAAGGGGTTCGGACTTGCTGCCTCCGCCTACTCATGGGCTGCCCTTGCAACCCAGTACCTAATAGGCCTTATGCTAGGCCGCAGCCTGGGGTTTTCCAGGCTGGAGCTCCCCAGCTCCTCTGCCTTTCCCCAGCCCTGCTTCACTCAGGTACCCTGTCTCTAGCTCCCTGCAGACAGGTCCGTCTCCCTCTACAGCTAGAGAGAGACTGTGTCTGCCCCTGGCTTCCCTGCCTTTATAGGGCCAGCTGAGGCCTGATTGGGGTGTGGCCCAGCTGTGGCTGCTTCCCTAATCAGCCTAGTAGCTTTTCCCCTGCCCCAGCCCTCTCCCAGGGCTGTCTTTAAACCCCTCTGGGCAGGAGCGGGTAACCACCCCACTACACAAGCCCATGCTGCTATTTATACCAACAAATGCTGCATTTGTAGACAAGTTAAATCAATCTCAAAGTCCCCTTTCATCAGCCCTAGAAATTAATTTAAACTTATGTTTGGCCTCAGAGAGTTAGACAAATGTGTCTGTTAACAGAGGGGATTGAGTTCAATCCCCTGTCACCATCAATGTGCAAACCAGGAGCCTGTTGCTTTGCATTCCTGATGTTGTGTGGCCATTCGGTGTCAGTCCTTTTAAATAAACAATGTTTTTTTTCATAGAAACAATATTTTCGTCATACAGACACAGGAGTAGATTAATCTACAAAGGGAAGGTGATTCCAAGGCAGTTCTGGAGGGAGAAGGGAACATTTTCAGCATTACTAAATTATTGTGTTGTACCTCACACACACAGAGTGAAAATAAACTTCATTATTTGAGCTACCAACACACATCACAAGAATGAAATAAACAACTTTATGTTCAATGAGTTGGGTGCATTTAAATACTATTAAAAATATGTTCCGGGCAATGCATGGAAAAATCAGTGCCTTGAACAACTCACTTGATATAGTTAAGGTACCACATGATATTTAAAGGTTTCAGAGTAGTAGCCGTGTTAGTCTGTATCCGCAAAACGAACAAGAGTACTTGTGGCACCTTAGAGACTAACAAATTTATTTCAGCATAAGCTTTTGTGGGCTAAAACCCACTTCATCGGATGCATAGAATGGAACATACAGTAAGGAGATGTATATACATACAGAACATGAAAAGGTGGGAGTTGCCCTACCAACTTTAAGAGGCTAATTAATTAAGATGAGCAGTTATCAGCAGGAGAAAAAAACCTTTTGTAGTGATAATCAAGATGACCCATTTCAGACAGCTTGACAAGAAGGTGTGAAGATACTTAACATGGGGAAATAGATTAAATGTCTGTAATGGCTCAGCCATTCCCAGTCTCTAGATGTACTTAATTATTCATGTGCTGTGCCTTTTACACAGGCACACAAGACACAGAAGAAACTGAATTATTTGAATTATCCACATTCCCACTTTCTCACGGCATGTTAGTTCTGAAGGTTGTTTTAATTTCCTAATTTTCTTGGAACCAGAAATGGGGAACGAGAACACTAGAGTCAGTGGAATTACAGCAGTAAGGGATTAGTCTCATTATTTGTCACTAACCAAAGGCTCTGTTAACAGAGCGTTAATGTTAGTGAATGGTATGTCTAGCCCTGCAATTAGTTAGATGCAGACACACCCAGCTCTGTGGGTGGTAAAGTTACAGAGACTCTGCCGCTGATCATGAAATAGAAGCACATTATCTTTAAACGGCTGCCCTTTCAATGCCTCTGAAAGTTACAAAAAACAATGATCTGGGTTAAAGGAAAGTTGCCATTTCTCAGAGCCCCAATTTCTATTGTTTCAGAGTAGCAGCCGTGTTAGTCTGTATCCGCAAAAAGAACAGGAGTACTTGTGGCGCCTTAGAGACTAACAAATTTATTTCAGCATAAGCTTTCGTGGGCTACAGCCCACTTCTTTGGATGCATAGAATGGAACACACAGAGAGAAGATATTTATACATACAGAGAACATGAAAAGGTGGAAGTACGCATACCAATTGTAAGAGGCCAATCAATTGAGATGAGCTATCAGCAGCAGCAGAAGAAAAAAACCTTTGAAGTGATAATGGAGATGACCCATAAAAGGTGTGAGGAGAACTTAACATGGGGGAAAAAATTCAATTAGTGGAATGACCCAACCATTCCCAGTCTCTGTTTAAACCTAAGTTAATTGTATCTAATTTGCATATTAATTCGCACCTTCAGCCCCCAACTAAAACCTCTCCAGCGCTTCATCAAAGATCTACAGCCGATCCTGAAAGATGATCCCTCACTCTCACAGATCTTGGGAGACAGACCAGTCCTCGCTTATAGACAGCCTCCCAACCTGAAACAAATACTCACCAGCAACCGCACACCATACAACATAAACACTAACCCAGGAACCTATCCTTGCAACAAAGCCCGATGCCAGCTCTGTCCACATATCTATTCAAGTGACACCATCATAGGACCTAACCACATCAGCCACGCCATCAGGGCTCGTTCACCTGCACATCTACCAACGTGATATATGCCATCATGTGCCAGCAATGCCCCTCTGCCATGTACATTGGCCAAACCGGACAGTCTCTACGCAAAAGAATAAATGGACACAAATCTGACATCAGGAATCATAACATTCAAAAACCAGTGGGAGAACACTTCAACCTCTCTAACCACTCAGTGACAGACTTGAAGGTGACAATTTTGCAACAAAAAAACTTCAAAAATGGACTCCAAAGAGAGACTGCTGAACTCGAATTAATATGGAAATTACATACAATTAATTTAAGATTAAACAGAGACTGGAAATGGTTGGGTCATTACACTAATTGAATTTTTTTTCCCCATGTTAAGTTCTCCTCACACCTTTTATGGGTCATCTCAATTATCACTTCAAAGGTTTTTTTCTTCTGCTGCTGCTGATAGCTCATCTCAATTGATTGGCCTCTTACAGTTGGTACGCGTACTTCCACCTTTTCATGTTCTCTGTATGTATAAATATCTTCTCTCTGTGTGTTCCACTCTATGCATCCGAAGAAGTGAGCTGTAGCCCACGAAAGCTTATGCTGAAATAAATTTGTTAGTCTCTAAGGTGCCACAAGTACTCCTGTTCTAATTTCTATTGTGTGTGTACAGGAAGGTTTGAATGTGTCACAGGCAGTTTGCTAAAGCTTAGCTATTTTATGTTTGTAACTGGCTCTTGTCCACCTTTCAGTCACATGCAAAGGGAACTTACCAAATGTCACACGAACTAGCCCATTCCTCCCCCTATGCAATCTCTGACAGAATGTTGGAATGAGGCAGAGAACTGGGAAAGTATCACAGTAGGAATAAATGAAAAACTGGGATTAATCAAAGCTGAGATGCAGACACAGCCTATTGTACAGCTGGTGAAGTGACAGGGACACACTCCCGCTGGTGCTGGTTCTGAAATAACAGCAGAAGCCAATCAAAGAGAACGAGTTCATGTAGGAGCTAGGGGCAGCTGCCCTGTCAGTGCATCACTCACCTGGGAGGTGTTTCACAAAACACAGCACCTCCCCTTTGGAAGAGAAACACTTCCCCTCACTGCCACCACTTCATTATATTATCCATGGGGCTGTTT
>NW_020715344.1:0-2327 GCF_002925995.2 Terrapene triunguis | reverse complement strand
TCTTTCTCAGGGCCACCTTCTTAGCCCTGGCTTTGGGTGGTTTGAAGTTGGCTTTAGTTTTGCTCTCTACTGTCTTGATTTTAGGTGGGATCTTGACCACCTTCTGGGGCTCAGCGGCTTAGACCTTTTGAGGGCTTTTCTCTGCTTTTTTGGTCCCTGATGAAGTCAGTACATACTGATGATTATTCCTAGACATGGGCATGGTGGCCTTCCTGAGGATCTTGGCAGCTTTAGCCAGCTCCTTGGTGGCTATTTTCCTGCTCAGAGCTACTGTCTTCTTCTCATGCCTTGTCCTGGGGGCCCAGCTGCTGGCTGAGTGTGAAGGAGCCAAGGGGCTGCTGACTTCAGCCTGCACCAAGGTGGCTTTGCCCATCAGACTCCTGAACCCCAACTGGATGTGGCTCTTCTTCTTCTGCACAGCATAGCCCCTGGAGAACAGGGATCTGCAAATGTGTATTCATATTATGCCTTTGTTTAATTGATGAAAAAATAACCTAGACACTTAGGGGACTGGAAGTGATTTCAGCTGATGGACAGATTTGCAAGGTTTTTATACATTTACAGAGAAAACCATTGAGTGTTTAAATTCATTTCAAGCATCGCTGTGCAGTGGAACTCATGAACATACTGGAGATGGATATGAAAATATATTTCCATTAAAAGAGGGAACTACCAAGAGAGCATCTGGATTTGAACCAGCAACCTCTTGCGCTGCAGTCAAATGCTCTACCACCAAGCTATACTCCCTCTAACAATGTAGTCTTGGACCTAGTCGTCTTGAGGATTATGAAGGACACACCCTAGTTCAAAGAGTTCATGTTACATTTCCAGACATGGGTGGTTTTGAAAATGGGGTTTCATTGAATTTTATATATACACATAAACACCACAGCTTGCACAATCCCCACACCTGCTTAGTCTCACCAGAGCAGAACAACTATTGAGGGACCACACCCTGCTACCCAGCTGTGTGCCCTTTAACCTCTTCACCATTACTCCAATCCCTTAAAGGCACAGGGCACATGTAACTTGAACCCACTAATAATGACTTAATTCCCAAAGAACTCCATTCTGACCAGAAGCAGAGAGCTCCCAGAGTATCAGCCACATCCCTGTGCCCTGTAGCAGAGACGGGCTGTGGCAGTGTGTAAGGCCCATAGTGCACAGGTCACTTTTTATATTTTGCACACTTCTGGTCCAGTGGGAGAATTCTTGTCTCCCATCCAGCAGGCCTGGGCTTAATTCATGGCCAGGGTGGACCTGAGCTTTATGCTTAGATGTAGAAATTGCAGAATTTAAGCTTGAAATAGGGGCTGGTTTCCCCCCATAGCATTTCACATCTTTACATCCAAACACAATGACTTTCTGAGTGATCTGTCCTTGTTCAACCATAAGGTGTTGGGGTTCATGTAGGACTCACTGGGTAAAATTCTCTGGACTGTTAGGCAGCAGGTCAGACCAGAGGTTTAACCTACCTTTAAAATCTATGAATAAACACAAAATACGGTGTCATATTAACCCTCAGAATCTGCTTCTCCCCTATCCAGATCCCCAGCAAAGTGCAATCCAAGGAAGAGGGCTGTTTATGAAGGATAGGAAAAGGACAGCCTTCTCCCGCTGGACGAATCAGACTCCAACTTTGTTACATGCTGAGTTGGCTTCCTTTCCTACTCCAGATGGTCAAGCCGTGCGTGGTAGTGTACTCCCATTAAAGACTTCCTTAGACAAAGTAGGTTTGAATCCTATTTCTGATAACAGGCCTATAAGAAGCCACTTGGATTTGAATCAAGGACCACTGGATCTGCCATCAAACCCTACCACTGAGCTATCCCCCCATAACAATGCTCTGCTGGAGTCAGTCATCTCCAGGACTTTGAAGGACAGACCCTGCTTCAGCGAGCTCCTTTTCTGTTCCCCAACCACAGGTGGTTTTAAAAATGGGGTTTGATTAAACGTAATAAACACCACCACTTGCACACCCACCAACATAGCTTCTCCCACTGACATAACTACCGTCTCTTGGGGAAACCGATTAACTACACCAACAGCAAAGCTCTCTCCCATCAGCATAGAGCATCGGTTCTCAAACTGTGGGTCAGGACCCCAAAGTGGGTCGTGCCGAGCGTTCCCGCTAATTTTTCATGTCCATGTGCGGAATGAATTTTGTTATGTGCACCAATATGGAGGTGATGTGTGGTAGGGGTAGAGCCAAGGGGTTCAGAGTGTGGGATGGGGCTCAGGGCTGGGGTGCAGGGGGGGTGATGGCTCTGGCTTGGGGTTTGGGCTCTGGGGTGGGGCCAGGGATGAGGGGCTCAGGGCTGGGGCAG
>NW_020715343.1:0-2325 GCF_002925995.2 Terrapene triunguis | reverse complement strand
TCTTTCTCAGGGCCACCTTCTTAGCCCTGGCTTTGGGTGGTTTGAAGTTGGCTTTAGTTTTGCTCTCTACTGTCTTGATTTTAGGTGGGATCTTGGCTCGGCGGCTTAGACCTTTTGAGGGCTTTTCTCTGCTTTTTTGGTCCCTGATGAAGTCACTACATACTGATGATTATTCCTAGACATGGGCATGGTGGCCTTCCTGAGGATCTTGGCAGCTTTAGCCAGCTCCTTGGTGGCTATTTTCCTGCTCAGAGCCACTGTCTTCTTCTCATGCCTTGTCCTGGGGGCCCAGCTGCTGGCTGAGTGTGAAGGAGCCAAGGGGCTGCTGACTTCAGCCTGCACCAAGGTGGCTTTGCCCATCAGACTCCTGAACCCCAACTGGATGTGGCTCTTCTTCTTCTGCACAGCATAGCCCCTGGAGAACAGGGATCTGCAAATGTGTATTCATATTATGCCTTTGTTTAATTGATGACAAAATAATCTAGACACTTAGGGGACTGGAAGTGATTTCAGCTGATGGACAGATTTGCAAGGTTTTTATACATTTACAGAGAAAACCATTGAGTGTTTAAATTCATTTCAAGCATCGCCGTGCAGTGGAACTCATGAGCATACTGGAGATGGATATGAAAATATATTTCCATTAAAAAAGGGAACTACCAAGAGAGTATCTGGATTTGAACCAGCAACCTCTTGAGCTGCAGTCAAATGCGCTACCACTGAGCTATACTCCCTCTGCCAATGTAGTCTTGGACCTAGTCATCTTGAGGATTATGAAGGACACACCCTAGTTCAAAGAGTTCATGTTACATTTCCAGACATGAGTGGTTTTGAAAATGGGGTTTCATTGAATTTTATATATACACATAAACACCACAGCTTGCACAATCCCCACACCTGCTCAGTCTCACCAGAGCAGAACAACTATTGAGGGACCACACCCTGCTACCCAGCTCTGTGCCCTTTAACCTCTTCACCATTACTCCAATCCCTTAAAGGCACAGGGCACATGTAACTTGAACCCACTAATAATGACTTAATTCCCAAAGAACTCCATTCTGACCAGAAGCCGAGAGCTCCCAGGAGTATCAGCCACATCCCTGTGCCCTGTAGCAGAGACGGGCTGTGGCAGTGGGTAGGGCCCATAGTGCACAGGTCACTTTTTATATTTTGCACACTTGTGGGCCAGTGGGAGAATTCTTGTCTCCCATCCAGCAGGCCTGGGCTTAATTCATGGCCAGGGTGGACCTGAGCTTTATGCTTAGATGTAGAAATTGCAGAATTTAAGCTTGAAATAGGGGCTGGTTTCCCCCCATAGCATTTCACATCTTTACATCCAAACACAATGACTTTCTGAGTGATCTGTCCTTGTTCAACCATAAGGTGTTGGGGTCCATGTAGGACTCACTGGGTAAAATTCTCTGGACTGTTAGGCAGCAGGTCAGACCAGACGTTCACAGAGGTTTAACCTACCTTTAAAATCTATGAATAAACACAAAATACGGTGTCATATTAACCCTCAGAATCTGCTTCTCCCCTATCCAGATCCCCAGCAATGTGCAATCCAAAGAAGAGGGCTGTTTATGAAGGATAGGAAAAGGACAGCCTTCTCCCGCTGGACGAATCAGACTCCAACTTTGTTACATGCTGAGTTGGCTTCCTTTCCTACTCCAGATGGTCAAGCCGTGCGTGGTAGTGTACTCCCATTAAAGACTTCCTTAGACAAAGTAGGTTTGAATCCTATTTCTGATAACAGGCCTATAAGAAGCCACTTGGATTTGAATCAAGGACCACTGGATCTGCCATCAAACCCTACCACTGAGCTATCCCCTGATAACAATGCTCTGCTGGAGTCAGTCATCTCCAGGACTTTGAAGGACAGACCTTGCTTCAGCGAGCTCCTTTTCTATTCCCCAACCACAGGTGGTTTTAAAAATGGGGTTTGATTAAACGTAATAAACACCACCACTTGCACACCCACCAACATAGCTTCTCCCACTGACATAACTACCATCTCTTGGGGAAACCGATTAACTACACCGACAGCAAAGCTCTCTCCCATCAGCATAGAGCATCGGTTCTCAAACTGTGGGTCAGGACCCCAAAGTGCGTCGTGCCCAGCGTTCCCGCTAATTTTTCATGTCCATGTGCGGAATGAATTTTGTTATGTGCACCAATATGGAGGTGATGTGTGGTAGGGATGGGGCCAAGGGGTTCAGAGTGTGGGATGGGGCTCAGGGCTGGGGTGCAGGGGGGGTGATGGCTCTGGCTTGGGGTGTGGGCTCTGGGGTGGGGCCAGGGATGAGGGGCTCAGGGCTGGGGCAG
>NW_020715342.1:0-1513 GCF_002925995.2 Terrapene triunguis | reverse complement strand
AGGACTGGAAGGGACCTCGAGAGGTCATCGAGTCCAGTCCCCTGCCCGCATGGCAGGACCAAATACTGTCTAAACCATCCCTGATAGACATTTATCTAACCTACTCTTAAATATCTCCAGAGATGGAGATTCCACAACCTCCCTAGGCAATTTATTCCAGTGTTTAACCACCCTGACAGTTAGGAACTTTTTCCTAATGTCGAACCTAGACCTCCCTTGCTGCAGTTTAAACCCGTTGCTTCTTGTTCTATCCTTAGAGGCTAAGGTGAACAAGTTCTCCCTCCTCCTTATGACACCCTTTTAGATACCTGAAAACTGCTATCATGTCCCCTCTCAGTCTTCTCTTTTCCAAACTAAACAAACCCAATTCTTTCAGCCTTCCTTCATAGGTCATGTTCTCAAGACCTTTAATCATTCTTGTTGCTCTTCTCTGGACCCTTTCCAATTTCTCCACATCTTTCTTGAAATGCGGTGCCCAGAACTGGACACAATACTCCAGCTGAGGCCTAACCAGAGCAGAGTAGAGCGGAAGAATGACTTCTCGTGTCTTGCTCACAACACACCTGTTAATACATCCCAGAATCACGTTTGCTTTTTTTGCAACAGCATCACACTGTTGACTCATATTTAGCTTGTGGTCCACTATAACCCCTAGATCCCTTTCTGCCGTACTCCTTCCTAGACAGTCTCTTCCCATTCTGTATGTGTGAAACTGATTTTTCCTTCCTAAGTGGAGCACTTTGCATTTGTCTTTGTTAAACTTCATCCTGTTTAACTCAGACCATTTCTCCAATTTGTCCAGATCATTTTGAATTATGACCCTATCCTCCAAAGCAGTTGCAATCCCTCCCAGTTTGGTATCATCCGCAAACTTAATAATCGTACTTTCTATACCAATATCTAAGTCGTTAATGAAGATATTGAACAGAGCCGGTCCCAAAACAGACCCCTGCGGAACCCCACTCGTTATGCCTTTCCAGCAGGATTGGGAACCATTAATAACAACTCTCTGAGTACGGTTATCCAGCCAGTTATGCACCCACCTTATAGTAGCCCCATCTAAATTGTATTTGCCTAGTTTATCGATAAGAATATCATGCGAGACCGTATCAAATGCCTTACTAAAGTCTAGGTATACCACATCCACAGCTTCTCCCTTATCCACAAGACTCGTTATCCTATCAAAGAAAGCTATCAGATTGGTTTGACATGATTTGTTCTTTACAAATCCATGCTGGCTGTTCCCTATCACCTTACCACCTTCCAAGTGTTTGCAGATGATTTCCTTAATTACTTGCTCCATTATCTTCCCTGGCACAGAAGTTAAACTAACTGGTCTGTAGTTTCCTGGGTTGTTTTTATTTCTCTTTTTATAGATGGGCACTATATATGCCCTTTTCCAGTCTTCTGGAATCTCTCCTGTCTCCCATGATTTTCCAAAGATAATAGCTAGAGGCTCAGATACCTCCTCTATTAGCTCCTTGAGTATTCTAGGATGCATTTCATCAGGCCC
>NW_020715341.1:0-1513 GCF_002925995.2 Terrapene triunguis | reverse complement strand
AGGACTGGAAGGGACCTCGAGAGGTCATCGAGTCCAGTCCCCTGCCCGCATGGCAGGACCAAATACTGTCTAAACCATCCCTGATAGACATTTATCTAACCTACTCTTAAATATCTCCAGAGATGGAGATTCCACAACCTCCCTAGGCAATTTATTCCAGTGTTTAACCACCCTGACAGTTAGGAACTTTTTCCTAATGTCGAACCTAGACCTCCCTTGCTGCAGTTTAAACCCGTTGCTTCTTGTTCTATCCTTAGAGGCTAAGGTGAACAAGTTCTCCCTCCTCCTTATGACACCCTTTTAGATACCTGAAAACTGCTATCATGTCCCCTCTCAGTCTTCTCTTTTCCAAACTAAACAAACCCAATTCTTTCAGCCTTCCTTCATAGGTCATGTTCTCAAGACCTTTAATCATTCTTGTTGCTCTTCTCTGGACCCTTTCCAATTTCTCCACATCTTTCTTGAAATGCGGTGCCCAGAACTGGACACAATACTCCAGCTGAGGCCTAACCAGAGCAGAGTAGAGCGGAAGAATGACTTCTCGTGTCTTGCTCACAACACACCTGTTAATACATCCCAGAATCACGTTTGCTTTTTTTGCAACAGCATCACACTGTTGACTCATATTTAGCTTGTGGTCCACTATAACCCCTAGATCCCTTTCTGCCGTACTCCTTCCTAGACAGTCTCTTCCCATTCTGTATGTGTGAAACTGATTTTTCCTTCCTAAGTGGAGCACTTTGCATTTGTCTTTGTTAAACTTCATCCTGTTTAACTCAGACCATTTCTCCAATTTGTCCAGATCATTTTGAATTATGACCCTATCCTCCAAAGCAGTTGCAATCCCTCCCAGTTTGGTATCATCCGCAAACTTAATAATCGTACTTTCTATACCAATATCTAAGTCGTTAATGAAGATATTGAACAGAGCCGGTCCCAAAACAGACCCCTGCGGAACCCCACTCGTTATGCCTTTCCAGCAGGATTGGGAACCATTAATAACAACTCTCTGAGTACGGTTATCCAGCCAGTTATGCACCCACCTTATAGTAGCCCCATCTAAATTGTATTTGCCTAGTTTATCGATAAGAATATCATGCGAGACCGTATCAAATGCCTTACTAAAGTCTAGGTATACCACATCCACAGCTTCTCCCTTATCCACAAGACTCGTTATCCTATCAAAGAAAGCTATCAGATTGGTTTGACATGATTTGTTCTTTACAAATCCATGCTGGCTGTTCCCTATCACCTTACCACCTTCCAAGTGTTTGCAGATGATTTCCTTAATTACTTGCTCCATTATCTTCCCTGGCACAGAAGTTAAACTAACTGGTCTGTAGTTTCCTGGGTTGTTTTTATTTCTCTTTTTATAGATGGGCACTATATATGCCCTTTTCCAGTCTTCTGGAATCTCTCCTGTCTCCCATGATTTTCCAAAGATAATAGCTAGAGGCTCAGATACCTCCTCTATTAGCTCCTTGAGTATTCTAGGATGCATTTCATCAGGCCC
>NW_020715340.1:0-18643 GCF_002925995.2 Terrapene triunguis | reverse complement strand
CCTTATCTACTTTCTCTACACCAGTCATGATTTTATAGACCTCAATCCTATCTCCCCTTAGCCGCGGGTCAGCATCCCCACCAGCTGATGCTGAGTTGACTAGACTAAAGCCACAACAAAGTTTTCTTGCCTCAGTTAAACTCCTGACGTGGTCACCCAAACAGACAAGAGTTCAATTGTGGGCAACAAAAGCAGAAAACGGCCCTGTAGCCTTTGCACTCCAGTTCCCACCCAGGGCAGATCAGCCCTGGACTATATGGCATGGCCTTAATTCACTCTGCGCAGGAGTTGGCTTATCTAGAGATGCGATGATCAAGTGAGGCGACATCACAGTCCCCAGTGGCTGGGAGTGTGGCTGAGAGACTCAAAATATGAAGAACCTGACCTGTGATGCCAGCCAGCTCCAGGGCTATGTGCTGGGGGGCAGAGTTAAGATTTCATAGTAGGGATAGCGGGAACTTTAACTCTTCATTTTCTGGGTTTCAGAGATTTAAATGTAGCCACCTTCCATCTGGGAGGGCGCGTGCAGAACTGGGCAACCTGAACTCTGCATTAAAGTTGTTTATGATCATTTAATTTCTGTGTTTTAAACAAATGAACTTCCTCCTACCGCCACTGTAACTGACTCTACACTAGAGATTTTGCTGCCATATCTGTGTTTGTTGGGGATGTGATTTTTTCCGCAGCCCTAACGAACCGAGCTATGATCACAAAACTTTTAAGTACAGACCAGGCCAGAGTCTGCATTTTAGAGCAATTTAAAAACATTTCTCGTAACTCCAAACTGTTGGTATCATGGAACTCCTGCAGAATGAAAGACCAATGCACAACCCACGTGGTCTGAAAGCGATCAGTGGCTGGACTCCAACTCCAATGAATGGGTGTCGCTTAGGTGGAACGGCCACAGTATGTCCTCTTAAAACCAGTTACTGTGGCAGCACATTGATGGAAAACCTCTGGCTGTTAACAGAGCCGTAATCCACGTGCATTTCAGTCTCTGCGACTCCTCCGTTTGGCTCGCGCCGATCTGAATTTCCAAACTCCACAGCTTTTAACTTTGTCAATGTTGCTTCCCCTGCAAAAGGCAGTGGCTGCTGTGTATTAGATGAGCTAAATACCCAGGGACTCAGATCAATTGGTGGTATCAATTAGAAGTATCGTTTGAGCCTCAGGGGAGTGCAAGAGCATGTTGTAAGAACAAGGTGATTTGTAATCAGCTTCTTGGGTGGGGGGTGCTCTGTCTCAGGAAACTCTTGATGAAATAACCCCTTTTTTTGGACCACTCACCCTGCCCTGAAACACCGCGACAAGCACCAACTTTCAGCGCAATCTGAGTACGAATATGGATGTTCGCGCCATTAGAATAGACAACCTTTAAACAGGAAAGTCATGCAGAATCTTAACGATAGCACAGCTGATGCACCCCTCTAATAACTTTGCAAATGCATGGAGGATCTAGCGGTCAGGTTCTTATTCAAGAGTCCTTGGGAGGAAGGAGTCCAGGGAGCAGTGGGAGAAGATGACGGGGAGCTGGTGCTCGTAAGGGTGCCACAAAGCGGGGAGGTCTGAGAGCAGTGGCAGGAAGGGAAGGGCTGTGCGGAGGATTAGGACGAGAGGGAATCAGAGAGGGTTGGGTCCAGTGGAAGGAAGAGGAAGGTGGGTGTCAGGGACAGGAGGTCCTGGGAAGCGGTAACGGGGTGGGTTGGGGGAGTGAGAGACCGGGAATGGGGGGAAAGGGGTGGAGGGCCCAGCAGTGGTGAGGGTGGGGAAGGATTGGGTTATTTGGGAGTGAGAAAGACTGGGGCAGTGGGAGGAGAAGGAAGGGGTTGCAGTGGGGAAGGTCTGGTAGGGGTGGGAAGGGAAAGTTTGAGGGAAGCAGAGATTTAGAGCATTTCGCTGAGACTGTTTTTGCCAAAGTCTGTAACGACTTCGCCCTAGGCAAAGCTGAGAACCAGCCCTCCGTCCCCCTCCTCCTTGGCCTGTCAGCCACCTCTGACCCCACCGACCATGCTGTTCTTCTTGAAATCTTGTTTTCTCTTGTCCCCTGATTTTCTTCCTACCTCTCTAATCTCTCCTTCATCATGTCCTCTGGAGGATCCCCTTCATCCCCACTCTGGCTTGCTGTGTGTGTTCCTTCTCCTCTTCTTCCTTCTACACCTTATCTCTGGGCAATCTCCTCCACAAACACAAATTCTACTACCAGCTCCATGCCGATGACTCACAGATCGACCTCTCTGCTCCCGACCCGTCTCCTTCTGTCCACGTTAAAATCTCAGCCTGTCTCTGTGACATCTCCTTGCTGGTGTCTTAACCATCAACTCCGGCTGAACGGATAAAAAGACTAAAACAGAGATCTTAAAATGTTCCCCACGCAATCCTGACACACCTGTCTCTATCCCTGCAGACAGCACCAGCATCCTTGTCACTCAGGCCCCTAAACGGGGAAACATCTCTGACATGGATGTCCCTATAGGTCCTCCCATCCAGGCTCTGTCTACATCTTGCATTTTCATTCTGCATACGGTTCCTAAGGATCTCTTGCCCAGGCTCACCTCTCCTGTTTCAAATACGGCAGCGTCCTTTTCGCGGAACTTGACAAATGCCGTCTTGCCCTGCTCATGTTCATTCAGAAGGAAACAGCTGCAAAGCTGCCTCGTTCCCCTCAAACGCCGAGGAGGAAAGGGTGAAAGAATTGGGGATGTTTTGTTTTTAGAAAAGAAGACTGAGGGGAGACTGGATAAACATTTTCCAATGTGTTCAGAGTCATTTTAAAGACGATGGGGATCAGTAGTTTTCCATGTCCACCAGGGTGGGACAAGAAGTAGGCTTGATCTGCAGCAAGGGGCATTTAGGTTCGATACTAGGGAAAGTTTTCCAACTATGAAGATAAATAAATATTGGAATAGGTTACCAACAGGAGTTGTAGAATTCCTGTCATTGGAGGTTTTTAAAAACAAGTTAGACAAACACCTGTAAGGGATGGTCTAGGTGTATTTTATCTTGCCTGAGATTGGGGGTGGAGTGGATTAGATGCCATCCTGAGGTCTTTTCCAACTGTACATTTCTATACTTTTAATGATTCATTATCCTAGCCCTTCACATTGACCATGTCTCCCTGCAGAGAATATGGGCATTTCTGAAGGTTGTTTTTTTTAATGAAAAATATGCATGACTAAATTTCCCCTCTCACTTTCCTTTGTGGCCCAGTGGATGTGAAGGAGTGAATTCCTCTTCTGGGACAGGGAATGTAATGGCTGTTGGCGTAACATAGGCCTGTCTGGGTTGGCATGGATACACTGTTAAGAAGTGTCCACATATGAATGGAGCCCCCTGGAGCGACATTGGAAAACTGAATGACTAGCTATTAACTTGTAATGCGTGGGAGCCAACATGGGAACACACCACGATTGCTACATGGGACAAAGGGAGGAGGCCTTGAACAGACTGAGACAGGGAGACAGAGATGAAATTGAGCAGCTTTGGAAAACCTGAGCAGATGATTCCGACAACATGAACTCTGAGTGAAGTTTTGCTTTACCAGATTGACACAAGGCTGTTTAAATCCCGTGCCTAGTAAACGTCGGCTTGTTTTGGAACGGCCGTCTTGCATTGCTGCAAATACCGACCGATTGCATCATGCCTCAAGAGCAAGCGTCTCCATAGGGACCGGCTCCATGGGTGCTCCGGGCCTGGAGCACCCACAGGGAAAAATAAGTGGGTGCTCCGCACCCACCGGCAGCCAAGCTCCCCCCTCCTCGCCTCCTTCTTCCACTGTGAGCGCGCCGCGTCCACGCTCCTCCCCCTCCCTCCCAGCGCTTCCTCCCAGCCCCTGCTGCCTCACAGCCGTTTGGTGGCACTTAGGACTTTCCGGGAGGAGGGGGGATGCGGCGCGCTCAAGGGAGGAGGCGGAGAAGAGGCGGGGCAGGGTGGGGACTTTGGGGAAGGGGTGGAATGGGGATGGGGCGGGGCCAGGGGCATCGAGCACCCACCGGGAAGAGGGGAAGTCGGAACTATGAACATCTCTACCAGGAGCCTGAACTCGTTTGGATTCACTTAAGAACCACAATTACAGACTGTTACAGACTAGGGACCGAATGGCTAGGGAGCAGTTCTGCAGAAAAGGACCTAGGGGTTACAGTGGATGAGAAGCTGGCTATGAGTCAACAGTGTGCCCTTGTCGCCAAGAAGGCTAACGGCATTTTGGGCTGTATAAGTAGGGGCATTGCCAGCAGATTGAGGGACGTGATCATTCCCCTCTATTCGACATTGGTGAGGCCTCATCTGGAGTACTGTGTCCAGTTTTGGGCCCCACACTAGAAGAAGGATGTGGACAAATTGGAAAGAGTCCAGCGGAGGGCAACAAAAATGATTAGGGGGCTGGAGCACATGACTTATGAGGAGAGACTGAGGGAACTGGGATTGTGTAGTCTGCAGAAGAGAAGAATGAGGGGGGATTTGATAGCTGCTTTCAACTACCTGAAGGGGGGTTCCAAAGAGGATGGATCCAGACTGTTCTCAGTGGTGGCAGATGACAGAACAAGGAGCAATGGTCTCAAGCTGCAGTGGGGGAGGTTTAGGTTGGATATTAGGAAACACTATTTCACTAGGAGGGTGGTGAAGCACTGGAATGGGTTACCTAGGGAGGTGGTGGAATCTCCTTCCTTGGAGGTTTTTAAGGCCCGGCTTGACAAAGCCCTGGCTGGGCTGATTTAATTGGGGTTGGTCCTGCTTTGAGCAGGGGGTTGGACTAGATGACCTCCTGAGGTCCCTTCCAATCTTAATCTTCTATGATTCTGATTCTATGAAACTCCCTGACTGGCAGTGGTTTCAGCATCTTAGCCATTGCCATGTATGAGATGATATGTGAGGGGAGGGACAGGCCATGAAAGGTCTTGAAAGTGAAGAGAGGCAGGTGATGTTAGATGCAATAGAGATGGGGGAGCCAGTGGAGGGACTCAAAGACAGGGTAGCAACATGGATTTACAGCGTGTTTGATGACCCAGCCTTTTATACAGTCTCCCTCTTGGGACTGCCCTCTTTGGGATATGACTGCATCAGGGAGTGAGATGCCTTTGAGTCTGGGTCTATAGACCTGTGTAAGCGGGTCTCACACTAGTGTGTTAAAAATAGCGGTGGAGACATTGCTTCGATTTTGCAGCTCAGCCTGGAGCCCAGGATCTCAAGCCCATCCACCCCCTCAGTTTGAGAATCCGAGCTACAACGCAATCCGCAATAACTGCGCAGATAGTTTTAGTGCATCGCTGGGAGTCTGTGGACCGACCCCGGCTACGTACTAGGCTTAGCTTTTTCCTGAGGGCGAGCCCCACCGTTCCACTTCTCTGAGACTGGGCCTTCCAGCAGCAACACCCCTTTTCTCATTCATAGAATCACAGAATATCAGGGTTGGAAGGGACCTCAGGAGGTCATCTAGTCCAACCCCCTGCTCAAAGCAGGACCAATCCCCAACTAAATCATCCCAGCCAGGGCTTTGTCAAGCCGGGCCTTAAAAACCTCTAAGGAAGGAGATTCCACCACCTCCCTAGGGAACCCATTCCAGCGCTTCACCACCCTCCTAGTGAAATAGTGTTTCCTAATATCCAACCTAGACTTCCCCAACTGCAACCTGAGACCATTGCTCCTTGTTCTGTCGTCTGGTACCACTGAGAACAGCCGAGCTCCATCCTCTTTGGACCCCTCTTTCAGGTAGTTGAAAGCAACTATCAAATCCCCCCTCATTCTTCTCTTCTGGAGACTAAACAATCCCAGTTCCCTCAGCCTCTCCTCATAAGTCATGTGCTCCAGCCCCCTAATCATTTTCGTTGCCCTCTGCTGGACTCTTTCCAATTTGTCCACATTCTTTTTGTAGTGTGGGGCCCAAAACTGGACACAGTACTCCAGATGAGGCCTCACCAATGTCAAATAGAGGGGAACGATCACATCCCTCGATCTGCTGGCAATGCCTCTACTTATACAGCCCAAAATGCCGTTAGCCTTCTTGGCAACAAGGGCACACTGTTGACTCATATCCAGCTTCTCGTCCACTGTTACCCCTAGGTCCTTTTCTGCAGAACTGCTGCCTAGCCACTCGGTCCCTAGTCTGTAGCAGTGCATGGGATTCTTCCGTCCTAAGTGCAGGACTCTGCACTTGACCTTGTTGAACCTCATCAGATTTATTTTGGCCCAATCCTCTAATTTGTCTAGGTCCCTCTGTATTCTATCCCTACCCTCCAGGGTATCTACCACTCCTCCCAGTTTAGAGTCATCTGCAAACTTGCTGAGGGTGCAGTCCATGCCATCTGTGGGAGACCATATCAAAAGCTTTGCTAAAATCAAGGAAAAACATGTCCAGTGCTTTCCCCATATCCACAGAACCAGTTATCTCGTCATAGAAGGCATTTAGGTTAGTCAGGCATGACTTGCCCTTGGTGAATTCATGCTGACTGTTCCTGATCCCTTTCCTCTCCTCTAAGTGCTTCAGAATTGATTCCTTGAGGACCTGCTCCATGATTTTTCCAGGGACTGAGGTGAGGCTGACTGGCCTATAGTTCCCCAGATCCTCCTTCTTCCCTTTTTTTCCTTGTGTCCCCCCATCTCTCTGAATCCATACGTCTCTTGTCTGATTCTTAGACTGTCGGCGCCTTGGGGGCAGGGACTGTCTCTTTGTTCTGTGTCTGTAGAACTTCCCGCACATTGGGGTCCTGGTCCCTGGCTGGGGTTGCTAGGCACAACAGTAATAATAATAATAAATTAATTATAGAAATAATAATAATGGGGAGGCACCAAGTAGTGGAAAGGAGGGTGTTGGAGAGGTGGGAAGGGGAACCCTAGAACCACAGGGCTAGAAGGGACCACAAGGGTCATCTCGTCTACCTCTCCCACCCCCCCACCAAGATGCAGGATTTCTTGTGTCTAAACCACCCCAGACACACAGCTGTCCAGCCTGATTGTCTGGCTGTGTGTGTTCACAGCAGAAATGGGGATAGTTAAACCCCTCATTAAGCAGCGTGTCCTACACATCTGAGCACCTGGGAGGTGGCCCCAGCATATTACTGCTTTAAAATGGGAGTTAAAAGACTAGAACGTTTTATTGTGACGAATGTCCCATGAACTCCCCTGATCTCACTTGTTTTCTTTTCTCTAAGCAGGGTTTCCAGTTCCCAAATCTGATGTGATCTCCCAGCTGGAAGGAGAGGTAAAGCCAGGGGTCCCAGATGTCCAGGGCTCAGAGGAAAGAGAGATTTGGAGGGATGCCCACACAGGTGAGGAATCATGAAACCAGTTCAAAAGCTGGGAGTGCCTCAAGGAAACAGCTGGGATTCCCTACAAGGACCTTTTGAGCTCTCTGAGTTCAGGACTGCTCCAAGCAGCTGTCATAGCTTCATGGCAAATATCGCTCATGGCTTCCTACCCATCCTGATTGACCCCTGGCAGTAGCTCCTGTCTTGACCTCCCCTCCCATGGGCTGTAGAAGTAGATTTTCCCTGTGTGGGAAAGAGTTTGGTGGGATTCGGATCCTGATTTTTTTTCTGTCTCTCTAGCACTTATTTTGGTTTGCCCTCGCCTTTTCCATCCCTGTTTCTGAGGTTTCTCTCTCTTTCTCAGCAGGTAATGGGATGTTGAATGAGAACGAGGAGCAGAAACCTCAGCAGGAAGATGCTGAGCAAGTGGGACCATACGTGGGGTTATCACAAAGCTCCAAAGGGGATGTGTCCATGAGTCATGAGCAGGGAACAGCCTGTGAGAGTGAGCACAGGCCAGAGAGAGAGCAGGGAAACCAGACAGGAGAGAACATGAGTATATCCATTGATTACTGGGAAACTCCCAAGGACCAGAAGGAAACCACAGCCCAGAAGAGAAACCCTACAGGAGAAAGAAACAACATATGCACTGAGTGTGGGAAACGTTTCAGTAGCCGCTCACACCTTAGAGAACACCAAAGAATTCACACAGCGAAGAGATCCTATGAGTGCGGGAAAACCTTCCCGCTGAGCTCACGGCTCATTGCACCTCAGAGGCTCCACACAGGAGAGAGACCCTCTGAATGCTGTGAGTGCGGGAAAACCTTCACTCGGAGTTCGTCCCTTATTGCACATCAGAGGATCCACACGGGAGAGAGACCCTATGAATGCAGTGAGTGTGGGAAAAACTTCAGTAGCCGCTCAGGCCTTTTTGACCATAAGAGAAGCCACAGCGGGGAGAGACCCTATGAATGCTGGGAGTGCGGGAAAACGTTCGCTCGGCGCTCACACCTGATTACACATCGGAGAATCCACACGGGAGAGCGCCCCTATGAATGCCACGAGTGCGGGAAAACCTTCTCTCAGCTCTCAGTCCTTATTAGACATAAGAGAACCCACACGGGAGAGCGTCCCTATGAATGCTGCGAGTGTGGGAAAAGCTTCACTCAGAGCTCATCCCTTATCACACATCAGAGAATCCATACGGGAGAGAGACCCTACGAATGCCACGAGTGCAGGAAAAGCTTCGCTCGAATCTCTGCTCTTGTTACACATCAAAGCACGCATGTGGGAGAGCGCCCCCTTATGAGTGCGGGAAATGCTTCACTCGGAGCTCAACCCTTATTAGCCATGAGGGAGTCCACACAGGAGAGAGACTCTATGAATGCTGGCAAACCTTCACTTGCTGCTCACACCTTATTACACAGAGAATCCACATGGGAGAGCGACCTTATGAATGCTGCGAGTGCGGGAAAAGCTTCAGTCCGAGTTCATCCCTTATTATCCGACATCAGAGAATCCACACAGGGGCGTGATCCTATGACTGCTGTGAATGTGGGAAAACCTTCACTTGGCTTATTGCACATCGGAGAATCCATGCAGGTGTGTGCCCCTATCCATGCTGCTAGTGCAGGGGAAGTGTCGCTCAGCGCTCAGCCCTTCCTGCACGTCGGAGGATCCACACAGGAGAGAGACCCCAAAGATGCTTCTTGGAAGAAAAGCTTCTGTCAGCCCTCAGCCCTTATTTACCATCCGAGAATGCCCCAGGGAGATCAATGTTACAAAAACCTTGTCTAGAGCCAACAAAACATTGTTTTTCTTTAATACTTTTGCTGATTCCCACATCGTGGCCTGTCAGGCTGTTTGAATCATTTGCCTCACCGTGGTCTCTCAAATCTACCAGTGAGTTGCCCTCTTGTGCCTTTTAAAGCTCACCATTCTTTGGGGTGAGTCCTCTTGCTCTATTAACTCCTTTGTCTTATGAGTCATGGGAGTGTGTCCCTCTCCTACCAGGAATGTCCCACAGCCCCAGGTTGGGGCATTAAGGCTGACAGCAGTGAACTCCACTGACATAAAATCTACCCGATATTGCCAGGTAAAAACACAACTATTCTTTCAGTAAAACATAGTCTGTGTATAATGGCTGCGATTATCTAGCACACTTCCTCGTGGCCTGACCTAACCTCGATCAGTTCTCCTAGTCTAAACAGTCCTGGAGCATCACATTTACACGAAAACAACGAGGAGTCCGGTGGCACCTTAAAGACTAACAGATTTATTTGGGCATGAGCTTTCGTGGGTAAAAAAACCCACTTCTTCAGATGCATCTGGCCGCAGGGTGCTTTGGGAAGGGTTTGCAGTGTCTCATGGAGCAGGCACATTTGTACTGTTCCTCTCACTGCAAAGTAATGGTTACAGTCATCTAATTCCCTCTTCGTCGACAGATTGTCTCATTCCCAGTTGTTCTCACATTGCCTTGGGTTGTGCTGAATGCGGGGAGGGGGGGTATTGCTTTTCTTCTTTAAAATATATTTAAATATAACAAAGAACAGGAGCAGGAAAGAAAGTGCTGTTTCAGCCTCTGTGACACAAGAAAGAGAGGTGGTGAGACCGCCTTCCCCAACACCCCAGAAGTGTTTCCTTCTTTCTGAGCCATGTTGAGTTTTTCACATTCTACCCTGCCACCTCCCGAAGTGTCACGCGATGCCGCGGTCTCAGCTCTCTGTCCTTAGCAATTGCCCTTTGCTTCTAAATTTGGGGTTGTCTACATTTAAAACACTGATGTAGCTCCTCAGTGAAGACACAACCTGCACCGATGGGAGGGCTTCTCCCATCGGCGTATACCTTCCGTAGGGTAAGTCTACACTGGTAGGTTTCTGCACCACGAGTTACACCCCTTTTATTAAAACGCTGGAATTAAAGCGCCATTGCGTGTCCACACTGTGCTCCTTGTGATGCTGGAGCGCAGCCACATTAGCAGTGCACAGACAGCAGTGCATTGTGGTCGCTGTCCCAGGGTGCTTTGGGAAGGGTTTGCAATGCCTCATGGGGCAGGCACAGCGTCACATAAGGCAGATTTCCCAATCCCATTGTTCCATGGGCATCCTACTACATTGACTGAAGGGTGGGGGAGAGTGTGTGACAGGGAGTGTGTGTGTGTGCATGGAGGGAGGGAAAGAGACAGTGTGTTTGTGGGGGACAGAGTGTGTGTCAGCATGCTGTCTTGTAAGTTCAGACAGCAGCAGGAAGCAACCAGTCCTGAATCATAGAATATCAGGGTTGGAAGGGATCTCAGGAGGTCATCTAGTCCAATCCCCTGCTCAAACCAGGACCAACCTCAACTAAATCATCCCAGCCAGGGCTTTGTCAAGCCTGACCTTAAAAACCTCTAAGGAAGGAGATTCCACCACCTCCCTAGGGAACCCATTCCAGTGCTTCACCACCCTCCTAGTGAAATAGTGTTTCCTAATATCCAACCTAAACCTCCCCCACTGCAACTTGAGACCATTACTCCTTGTTCTGTCATCTACTACCACAGAAAACAGTCTATATCCATCCTCTTTGGAACCTCCTTTCAGGTAGTTGAAAGCAGCTATCAAATCCCCCCTCATTCTTCTCTTCTGCAGACTAGACAATCCCAGTTCCCTGAGGGAGAGGGAGACCCCGACATCAGCCCCCGCCTCCTCCCTGGGCTCTCTGCACAGCAATTTCTCTCTCTCTGTCTCTCACACTCACACACACACACATGCCTCTGTGTTCAACAGCATGATCATTCCACATTAGTGGTTTGCTTTATGTCCCGGAGCAGATCAGCACAGCACGCCAAGGCTGTCAGAAAAGGTGCTTTGAAAGGAGAGGGGCGCATGTCTCCAGGGGCAGCCGACTTCAAAACAATGAGCAGACCGCTCACTTGAGGCCTTATGGGACAGCTCTGGAGGCCAATGACAGCACAGAAACCAGTCAAGTGTCTACCCTGGCAATAGAGCGCTGGACCTTTTCACAAATAGCCTGACGACCCTCGTTGAGGTGGGGGTTTTTGCAGCGCTGTCGCTGAGGAGTTTCTGCGCACAAAGTGGCTTGGCAGTGTGTGCATGTCTGCAGTTTGTGCGCAGAAAGCTGCTTTCCTGCGCAGAAACTTGCCCGTGTAGTCAAGCCCTAAGAGGTGATCGCTAGGTTGACAGGAAAATTCTTCTATTGACCTACTGCTATCTACATTGGGGGTTAGGTTGGTTTAACTGCTTCACTCAAGGGCGTGGATTTTCCACACCCCTGAGTGATGGAGTTATACTGACCTAATTTCCTACCGTAGACCAGACCTTGGGCTCATTAAAGCTGGAGATGAAAGCGTCACAGACCTGGGAGATGAATTTGAATGGATCCCAAACTCTGTGATTATTCAGAGTATAAGCCCCAGTGTCTATCTATTGGCAAAGCCACTTCTGGGCTTTTTACTGCTGAGTTGGTATTGTTTGCAGACGGGAAGGTTGGGTGTTTTTCTCCACTACGATGCTGCTAACTTTTGTAAATAAGATGATTCAATAAGTGCTGAGAGACGTAGTTTTGAATGGATCAGAGAAGAATGCTATGGGAGAATCTCTTCTCCTGATTCTGAGTCATATATATCACCTGCTCTGGAACTTCATTGTATATGAAACTGAAAGTGTCTTATACTTCTCTGTGATGTGGGTTTTTCTCTTTTTTTCTGAAGTCTATTTGCTCCCATAATTGGCTATTAGTTTCATTTGACTGAATGAAGCTCAGATTTATTAGGGTCTTTAACCAATAACCATTTACTAAAATAATCATTTCTTATGTTGTTTTTGCTTTTCTCCCGCACCACCACGATGATTTGGAGGAAACACAAGTGCCGTTCAGTCAACAGGAGAGAATACGGCATGCTATTGGGCATGCTACCGAGGAAATCTCCATTCTGAAATGGTGAATAGCTGCACACCCCAAATTGTACAACTAACAAAAGTAAACTGCATATGATTACACTGTTGTTCAGTTCTTTGGGTCTCAGATTCCCCAAGGAGAGAATTCCTCAGTCAGTGATTTGGAACTTGGCAAAATACCCTTGTATTTGATTCCCAAAGTAGTTATAGTCTAGGTCCTTCAAGAGTTTACTCCTTAATATATCTCCAAGCTAATCCTATGATATGGATAATGATGTCCCTATCTGTGTAGATGTGGACGTAGAAATCACATTTTTTCTGAACACATCTTTTGTAGATGCTGCAAATGTGTATAAAATGAAATCAGTGTTGAATGTGAGATAGCTGCAGAACGTCTATTTTTGAATAGATCCCCCACTTTCGGTGGTTTACAGGGATTCGGATCCAGGCCTGTTTCTAGTCCCGAATTCAGACCTGTGCCACCATATTAAAGAAAGAAATTGGGCCTGTTTGGGGAATATTCCTCATGGCTACTGAAAAGTGCCTGGTTTGATAAAGGAGTTTACTTCAGCGAAGTGTACATTTTCCCTCAAGAAGGCCAAGGATTTGGCAACAACTCCAGTCTTATTAGCAGGTACACCGTGGATGGTTTTCACCCCAGAGAAGGACACCAGGCTGATATAGGCCCTGATAAAACTGTTTTTTATAACACAGCTCCCTAGTTCAGTGGAATTTATTGTGGTCCCAAAGGATGCTATGATTAAACCAGAAACATTGGAAAAAATAATCCCAACTATGCATACAACATGATGGGGGCTAATTTAGCTACAAGAAGTCAGGAAAATGATCTTGGAGTCATCGTGGATAGTTCTCTGAAGATGTCCACGCAGTGTGCAGAGGCGGTCAAAAAAGCAAACAGGATGTTAGGAATCATTAAAAAGGGGATAGAGAATAAGACTGAGAATATATTATTGCCCTTATATAAATCCATGGGACGCCCATATCTCGACTACTGCGTACAGATGTGGTCTCCTCATCTCAAAAAAGATATACTGGCACTAGAAAAGGTTCAGAAAAGGGCAACTATAATGATTAGGGGTTTGGAACGGGTCCCATATGAGGAGAGATTAAAGAGGCTAGGACTCTTCAGCTTGGAAAAGAGGAGACTAGGGGGATATGATAGAGGTATATAAAATCATGAGTGATGTGGAGCAAGTGGATAAGGAAAAGTTATTTACTTATTCCCATAATACAAGAACTAGGGATCACCAAATGAAATTAATAGGCAGCAGGTTTAAAACAAATACAAGGAAGTTCTTCACACAGCGCACAGTCAACTTGTGGAACTCCTTGCCTGAGGAGGTTGTGAAGGCTAGGACTATAACAGGGTTTAAAAGAGAACTGGATAAATTCATGGAGGTTAAGTCCATTAATGGCTATTAGCCAGGATGGGTAAGGAATGGTATCCCTAAACTCTGTTTGTCAGAGGATGGAGAAGGATGGCAGGAGAGAGATCACTTGATCATTACCTGTTAGGTTCACTCCCTCTGGGGCACCTGGCATTGGCCACTGTCGGCAGACAGGATACTGGGCTAGATGGACCTTTGGTCTGACCTGGTACGGCCGTTCTTATGTAATTATCCTTTTGCATTTGGATCCAAAGTTTCATGAGGCTTAGAGAGAAGTGGTGCCTTTGGTGTAAAGGAACTGGATTTGACATAATTCGCAGCCATCTTGTGCACTTAGAAAGAAGCAAGCACACCACATAGGAATAATTTGGCCTTGCTTAGGAAGACAGAACAAAAACAGCTGCACACTGCAGTTTTACGAAGTAAAAATAATAAAGTGAAAGGACAAATTCAGAAGAAGGGGGAAAATGTAAAAAACTGACCTTGAATCTGGTTGTCTGTGTTGGTAAGGTCTTTTGCTAAAGCTGCTTTGCGGTTAAGGAGAATAATGAATTGTTGCTAGAAAAATTGGTAGCCTATTCGGGGCTCTTATAAGTTATGTGCTTTGTCAAAAGAAAATGTATAACAAGTTTAGTTCGAAAGTGCGCATTGAAGCAGTCCAAGGTGCTTTTCTTTGGGCAAGGATCTGGCACCTCAAGTGCTCAGCAACTGGACAGAAGGAGGGCTCCTGGAAGGCTGGTTGTGGATTCCTCAAAAGCATTTCAAACGTTCGGTAAATATAAATGTTTTGACTGCTCTAACTCTACTGCTCCAGCATATATAGATGTGTGTGTGCTTCAAACCTAATAAAAAGCCGTTTTAAATAAAAGCACTTTTGTTTGTGCCAATCATTTTATTAAATGGAGGAGCTGTGTCCCCGTTGATTTATTTCTGACATCACCTGAAGAAAAACCGTTAAGTTACCATTGCTTTGGGTTCTGAAAAACCTGGGTCACAGATTTGGCAAACCAGTTGCCAGGAGTGATGGAGAGGAGGGGACGATTGGTACAAACGGTTTATTTGTTTGCTGTGCAAGAAGGGAGTTGCACCCTGTAATTTCCCCATTTCAGAGTCCACAAGTCAATGTATGGATACATTGCAGTACTGGGAGTCAGGGCCCAGGTCTGGTAGCCTGGTTGAGTAAGAAATTATGTCAGGAGGAAAGGGAACATCTGGAAAGAAAGAACAGCTGGAAATGATTTTGGGAAACAGCTTGACTGGTTTTGTACAGGAACATGGTAATGGTCTTTTGGAAGCCTGGAAGCTTTACCGGCCCCAAGACATTCCTGCAACACTGTAAGCAGATGGTAGTTGTCATAAATGTAAGGGGAAGGGTAGCAACCTTCCCCTTTATGTATACAGTAGCATAAAATCCCTCCAGCTGTACTGAATCACTTTACCTGTACGGGGTTAAGCAGTTCAAATAACCTAGTTGGCACCTGACCAGAAGGACCAATGAGGAAAGAAGATACTTTCAAATCTGGGGGCGGGGGGAGGATTTGGTGTTTTGTTCCCTCTCCGGATGGAGGGAGAAGCCAAGCAGGTACAATATCTCCTGAAAATATACCTGGAATAATCCATCTAAAACAACAGAAATTGTAAGTAGGGCAAAGAAATGCATTAGGTTGGCTTGTGAATTTTCTTATGCTACAGAGGTAGTTTTATTCCTGTTTTTTGTAACTGTGAAGCTGAGCCCGGGGGGGGAGGGGGAGGAATCCTCTGTGTTTTAAATCTTTTTATTACCCTGTAAAGTTACCTTCCAGCCTGATTTTGCAGGTGTGTGATTCTTTTATATTTTTTCTTTATAAATAAAGTTCTTCTTTTAAGAACCTGGTTGATTTCAGTGTCCTGAAGACAAAGGGTCTGGTCTGGGCTCACATTGCTAAGGCAATTGGTTGGTATATTATTCTCAAGCCTCCCCAGGAAAGGGGGTGAATGGGATTGGGGGGATATTTGGGGGGAGATAGGGCTCCAAGTGACCCTTCCCTGAATTTTTGTGTAAATCACTTGGTGGTGGCAGCAATACCATCCAAGGAAAAGGAAAGGAATTTGTGCCTTGGGGAAGTTTTAACCTAAGCTGGTGGAATATAAGCTCAGGGGGTCTTTCATGCAGGTCCCCACATCTGTACCCCAGAGTTCAGAGAGGGGGGTGGAACCCTGACGGTAGTAATAGTAGTAAATAAAAAGACAGATCAGCTCAAGGCAAGAATAAAAAACCTAAATAAAAATAAAATCAAAAGAATAAAATAAAATAACTCCCCCCCCCCATCTACCCTAAAGACAGCACAGATCATGACAATGCAGAAGCAAGTATGTAACAGTGAGCGAGAAAGTAATCGGTTGGAACAGGAAGTATCTGCATTGAAACAGCAGACACTTGAGAGCGAAACAGCTGATAGCGCCGTACTGAAGGATTCCCAGGGGAGACCGCAGGAATTGTAAAAGACAAAATGGTGCTTTCAAAGCCATGTTGGAAGATCAGAAGGGAACAGTGGCAGTGATTAGAGAAAGTCATAAACGGGGAAGGGCAGGGGGATGCATCAGAAGAGGATCCTGACTTGTATCCTTATTATAATTCTGAAAGGAATTATCTCCATGAGCTTCCTTTTATCATGGGCCCTTCCAGGCAGTTTCTGTACAGTCTCTTGCTTGGAACACTGGAAGAGTTGCAGAAACCCGCATCCATAGCCCCCATAATAAACACCAGGGTGAGGAAGGTTGGTCCCCAAGGGGGTAATCAAGGAGGGGAACAATGGGTAGAGGTCAGACTCTTCTCCCCAGGATAGGGCAGCAGGGAAATTGGCTTAGGTTTCCCTTCCTTCCGCTTCTTTCTCCACACCCCCATCCTCTCTTCCCCTCTCTGTTCATTCCCTCTGGGGCACCTGGCACTGGCCACTGTCAGTAGACAGGATACTGGGCTAGATGGACCTTTGGTCTGACCCAGTATGGCCGTTCTTATGTTCTCCTTCCGCTTCTTCTTTCTCCACATTCCCCTAACTTCCCCCACCCTCTCCACTTCTTTTTTGTTTTATAAGTTAAGGGTTAATGCCGGAGCTGAAAGTATTTCTACTGTCTTTAAAGCTATGGTTGCCAAGCAATAGGAATGTTAACTCTGCTACTGATCCTAATGATTGCCGGAAAAACAGTTTTAAGAAAAATAGTCAATTAAAAAAAAATAGGCTCAAAAATTGCTGTTTCTTTTTATGGCCGTAAGGGGATTTGTGGCTCCTCATGAAGCAACCCCATTTAAAGCAATAGCTCTCCCAGGTAAGAGTCTAAAGGAAGGCAAGGGGAAAAGGACAGGAGAAGGGAGACAGGTGCCAGGGTACAGCCCCTGGTCCCTGGCAAGTGGAAATTTGGAAACAGCTCCTAAGGTACAAGCCAAAGGTACCCAAAGGGAAGAACCCAAGTGCACCTCCCAACACCTCTCCTTAGGGAGGCCGGGTGCCCCTAGCTCCCCCATAGCAGCACATTTGGATGCAGATAGGTGGGGGGAGGTTTATGTAGAGTTTGAAGGAGAGGCATTTGGACAGAATGTGTTGTTAAATACAGGTGCCACTTAATCCTTAATGAGCACCCAAAATAAAAGCCTGTTTAAATCTCCGGCTGGAGTTAAGACCTCACCGGGATTTAATGAGGCAAAGTGCTTTGTTTCCTTGTGCAGAAGGATTCTGTATTGTGTGGGGCAAAGGAAATTAAGGGGCAATTTGGCTTAATGGATTTCGGAGGAGAAGGGATCCCGGGAGTGGGTGTCTTGAGAGAATTAAAAGTGATGGTTGATTTTGCTACCAGGGTCCAATGGGAAACACCTCCTGGGAACCAGGGGAGATTTCAGCAAGCTACTGGATAGAAGCCTTTAAGGCATCTGAAGAATGGATGTGGCCCCCATGGCTCCCAGAAGTTCTAGCCATTGCAGAAAAATACCAGGAGCTATGGGCCAAAAATAAAATCGAAGATGGTAAAAGTAAAACGACTGCAAAATTCCTAGTTACAGGTTCTGATTTGCCTCCCCAACAGCAGTATAGGTATCCAAAGAAGGCAGAAGCCAGCCTGAAAAAACCCACACACCGCAATTGACTGGCTTTTAAGCCAATGGGTTTTATTAGAACAGTCAAGCCCCAATAACGCTGCCCTCTGGCCATCCTTAAAAGTGACAGCAGGACCTGGAGACTGATTTCCACCACCTTAATTGGGTGACCGCACGGATGGCCCCCTTAGTGGCTAAGTATCAGGAGGTGATGACCTCCATTGTAGGAGGAGCTCAGTGGTTTTCAGTTTTAGAGTTGACCAATTTTTGTATTATTATTATTATTGTTATTTGCATTATCCCTTTACATCAGGACAGCTATTACAAATTTTCTTTTACTTTTCAAAGGAAGCACTTGTGTTTTGCCAGGTTCTCGTGGGCTGGAACAATACATCTATTATTTGTCATGCTTAGGTACTTAAAAGGTGGGATGCGATGCCTGATAAAGACAGTGTCATTTCATATGTGGATAATATCCTGGTTTGCACTCAGAGCTGTGGGGGGAAAAAACTGGAGGTATTGCACAGAGTATTACAAAAGATTCAGGAAGCTGGGTTTAAAGAAAGCCCAATTGTGCTCCCATCAAGTAAATTACCTTGGAGTCACTCTGGGACAGGAGGGACATTCCCTTGACTAACAGAGACTGGAGTATTCTTAAACTCCCAGTTCCCACAGATGTAACTGATCTTAGATCCTTTCTGGGAATGGTTCATTTCTCCCAAGGTTTCATTGAGGGATTCTCAAAAAAGGCAGCTCTGCTGCGTGAATTGTTGAAGGAGGGAGCACAGTAAGACTTGGGCGCCCAACAGCAGCAAGACATGGTCTTGTTAAAACAGGGCTTCGTTCAGGCTCTGCCTTTAGCATATCCCTGGGTGGGACAGTTATTTGTGTTGCAATTGGCAACGACTAAGAAGGGGATGGGAGCTGTACTAAATCAAAACCCTGGTACTGATTTAGTTGGTGTTGGTCCTGCTTTGAGCAGGGGGTTGGACTAGATACCTCCTGAGGTCCCTTCCAACCCTGATCTTCTATGAT